>NC_142931.1:29573074-29591448 GCF_046866305.1 Octopus bimaculoides
ATATACATTAATATGTACATTTAAAAATACATATACATGCATATACCGTTATACACACACACACACACAGATATATACGTATATATGTATACTTATGTACACAAATATATATATACATATATAAACATACATATACACATATACATAAATATATACACAAACATATATATATATATATACATACATGCATATATAAATACATACACACACAGACAAACAGACAGACATATATGTATATATTTTGGCCACTGAGTTATTTGTCTTAGCTTTCTTTTCTGTTTGATTTATGTCGATTAACTGGGGCTTAAATGTGTTCTATTCTTTTTTCGATATATTTATGCCTCTTGGCCGCTGGAGAGAAGTAAGGAGAACGGTCGTGCTTATGATGGTTATTGAGGCAGAAACACATACCTTCGAGTGTTTCCTTTCCTCAATAAGCCCGTCCTTTTTCCTTAATGACACATCAACTTTGGACAAATCCTTATTCCTGAGGTTATTTCCCCCTTTCGATACAGATGTATCATCAAATCGCATTTAATCATTTTTATACATTTTCTAGAGGCAGAGACAATTTTGATAAATTTATGTGGTATGGTAGTTGATACATCTGTATTTGTCTATCGCATTTATATGCATGCTATGGGGCCATCTGAGTTATTTCTTCGGACGATTATGGTCCCTGTTAGTGTATATGTTTTCATTCATGTGTGTTAACTACAACACTAGAGCGGTTTAGCTCTTATTTCTAGCAATGAAGGTGTTTCCTAACACCCTAGTCGTGTTTAGTGACAATGATAATAATAATAATAATGAAATTATTGTGCGTAGTGCTCAGCTGCACTACATCTCATCAAAGGTGCATGTATAGTACATAGAATTATGTACAAAAGTCAGGAAAGTGAACAGTGTACGAGTCATGATATACATGTGTGCATGCGTATGGAGGTGGGGATATCAGGTGTAGTGTTGGCGAATTTCAGGAAGCATGGAGGTTTTAAAGGATGCAATGTCTCGGCAACTAACAACTGATGCAGGTAGTTTGTTCCATGCTTCTCCTTTTTGGTGAAACATTGCGTGGCTTAGTGGTTAGGGCATTCGGCTCACGACCATAAGATCGTGAGTTCAATATCCGGCGACGCGTTCTGCTCTTGAGCGAGACACTTTATTGCACGTTACTCCAGTCCACTCGTCTGGTAAAAATGAGTAGTAGCTGTATTTCAAAGGGCCAGCCTTGTCACACTCTGTGTCACGCTGAATCTCCCTCAGAACTATGTTAAGGGTGCACGTGTCTGTGGAGTGCTCAGCCAGTTGCACGTTAATTTCACGAGCAAGTTGTTCCGTTGATCGTATCAGCTGGAACCCTCGTCGTCGTAACCGATAGAGTGGTCCATATATATATATATATATATATATATATATATATATATATATATATATAGGGAGAGTTCATAAAAAAACAAAAGACGAAGACAGGTGGTGTAGAAAACAAACAGATGTATTAGTATAACGCTCGGGAATTGAAAAAGTCTTTAACGTTTCGAGCCTACGCTCTTCCACAGAAGGGAACACAGAAAGAAGCAAGGAGAGAAACAAGCAAAGAAAAAAAAATGTGTGTAGTAGTTAGCAATCTATCATGGCGAATGATATATATATATATATATATATATATATATATATATATATGTATATATATATATATCATTTACGTTTAACTCAAATATTATTCAATACTTTCTAGCCACATATATATTAATTTGCTTTTACAATGATTATAGAGTACAATTCAGTGAAAGCATGCAAGCGGAGTTTTTGAAGCCACTATCAATGGTTTTGCCTTGTAAAAGTTAGTGTGTGTGTGCGTGTATAATCTATCTATCTATCTATCTATCTGTCTGTCTGTCTTTGTCAATCAACACACAAATGTTCACACATGCATGCATATATATATATATATATATATATATATGATGGTGAATATTGATTTCGATTTTTGGCACAAGGCCAGCAATTTCGGGGGAGGGGTAAGTCAATTACATCGATTCCACTATTCAACTGGTACTTATCTTATCGACATCGAAAGGATGAAAGGCAAAATTGATTAGGCGAATCAAATATTCTTTTCTTTATTAGGCACAAGGGCCAAAGTTTTGAGGGAGGAGGCCAGTCGATAAGATCGACCCCAGTACGCAAATGGTACTTAACTTACCGATCCCGAAAGGATTAAAAGGCAAAGTCGACCTCAGCGGAATTTGAACTCAGAACGTAAAGACAGACGAAATACTGCCAAGCATTTCGCCCGGCGTGCGAACGTTTCTGCCAGCTCGCAAATGAAAATTATGAATAGAGATATAAAAATTGGAAATGAAGTGAACTGTGTTGAAAAATTCAGAGTCATATAAATATATAATATATATATATATATATATATATATATATATATATATATATATATATATATAAAACATGCAAAACAAAAGTGCAAAATGAGATAGGGAGAGACAGAGTGATATGGGGAAAAAAAGTAGTTTGAAAGACAAACAGGAACAGACAGAGAAATATGTAAAACGAAGGAAGAGAGTAAGAAAATAATATAGAGTAGAATAAAAACGAATGATGTGACAAAGAGAGGATTGTTAATGGAATAAAAAGGAAAAGTATCGAGAAAGACAGAAATAATTTGAAAGGAAAGAAGGAAGGAAAGATGGAAGACAGACAGACACGCAGATAGATAGATAGATAGATAGAATGAGAAAAGCAAGAGAAAAGATATATAGGTAAAATAACAATTAATAGAAAGGAAAGGAGAGACTAAGGTATGTGTTTTTGCTATAACACTCGTCTCAGAGACAGGTGTAATAAGAATTTATCGGAAAAGAGCAAGGAATTAGGGTAGAAAGTGGAGTGGGACAAACAAATTCTTTCCAGGAAGAAACAGCCACCTAATTCCTTGCACTTTTCTTTCACCATAAGGTAGTAGTAGCTATTTCTAAAGTCCACCGATCAGAATTTTGCACCTGTCTCACAAAATGGGTTTAACAGTAAAAATTTATCAGAGAAAGGAATAGAAGAACAAGAGATATAGAGATGTAAAAGTGGAAAAAGAAAAGAGAGCTATAGATTTGAAAAGGAGAGTGAAAGAAAACATATATATATAGAGAAGAGAAATTCAAAGTTAGATAACATGTGAAGAAACGAATAAAATGAAAGAACAAAATACGTATCCGAAACATGAACGTACGCGCACACGCACACGTGCGCGCGCACACGTACACGCGCCTGCACGTGCTGATAGAAAAGACGTCTCTTATAGAAGTTCCAACTCAATTGAAACGTACATACTAACACACATACACAAATCTGGTGCCTTACAAGACTATGACGCTTGAAACAACAGTTAAATTTCTCAAATCCATCAATACCTTCTTTAAAAAAAATAAAGGCTACCTATTAGATAATAGTGAAGGCGCATGGCCTAGTGGTTTGCATGTTTTACTAACGATCGCAAGAAAGTAGTTTCAATTCCCAGGCCACCGGTGCGTTGTGTTCATTTCACGTTACTCCAGTCCACTCAACTGTGAATGGGTGAACCTGCGACAGACTGGCGATCCGTCGGAGGAAATTATTGGCTTGCTCGACTAACCAGTGGGGTGACATCGTTTGATAGCGGCAACAATGTGAGGAAGCGCATCGTGACCAGAGATGTAAAACAACATTCGATAGTCTGCTTGATACAGTGATATTAGATAGCAAATAATATACCAGCAAAAAATTTTTTTTTTAAATTGGAGGGAAAAATGTAGGAGCATTTAGTTTGAGACATTTTTGAATTTAGGTCCATTTAATAAGAGATGAAATGATGAACTAGAGCAAATCGAATTGCCTTCACAAACAACCCCATAGTTTCATGCATAGTACTGATTTATGCTTTGATACGTGAATGAGAGACAAAATAACCAGAGATAGACCACCACTGCATTCTATTTAAATTAGTGAACCCTATTTTATTTACTAAGCTTGCTAAACGGATTGGGGTTGCAGTGTAGGTGCGTTGGTTACCGATAAAATGAAACATCTGCTCTACAATTTGAACTCCTAACCCATAAGCTATCCACCATAAGGTGGGTAGCATTCTTTCACATCTAAGTCATTTCGGCTAATGACCGATAAAACTTTGCTTAATTACAGCAACTGGAAGGAACTCCTTCATTTTTGGTATATTTATACAAACTTCCCATCTTTTTTATACTTATACAAACTCCCCGCTCTTCCCCACTCTCTTTCTCTCCATATCAAACGTAAACCAAAATAGAAGCCTACGTCAGAGGCTGTTCTTCTACCCCATATATAAACATCTGACATCAGTAATTCGCTGGATGACCAAAGAGGTTTGATGCCAAATTCAGAAAAAGTTAATGTGGAAGTCACATTGCTCATAGTCACATTTATAACATTATCATTATAGGAGTGGATTTAAGCAAGAAAATATTTTTGAAACGAGACAAATAAAATGAATCAATTAGTAAGACAGATAAAAATAAACTCATTTCCGATGTCGTAATAAACTGCATATAATTAAAACATGTGTTAATTTATGCTTATCTATCCTTTATATTGGACCGGCTTAGTGGATAGGGTTCATGGTCACAAACTGTAGGTTCAGTTATCGGTTTGGGTAATGCAAGGTCATGTTGCTCCAGCCTACTCCATTGAAAATGATAACCAACCAAATGCTGGTGCAGCTCTTTCTCTCCCTCTCGAGTTGTCACATGCTTGATGTTCTGTTGGGACAAAATTGGGAGTGCCGAGAATAGGTTTATGTGTGTCGTCATTACGTAGTCACTTTAAAGATTTAACGAAAGCATGGTACATTCTACAAGTCATACTCGCTTGCGAGTGACGAACCCCCTCCCCCCTCTCTCTCTCTCTCTCTATGTATATATAAATATATATATATCGTGGCACACCGTCGGTTACGACAACGAGGGTTCCAGTTGATCCAGTTGATCCGATCAACGGAACAGCCTGCTCGTGAATTTAACGTACTTCTCGGGGAGATTCAGCGTGACACAGAGTGTGACAAAGCTGGCAATTTGAAATACAGGTACAACAGAAGCGAGAAGAAAGAGTGAGAGAAAGATGTGGTGAAAGATTACAGCAGGGTTGGCCACCATCCCCTGCCGGAGCCTCGTGAAGCTTTAAGTGTTTTCGCTCAATAAACACTCACAACGCCTGGGCTGGGAATCGAAACTGCGATCCTACGACCGCGAGTTCGCTGCCCTAACCACTGGGCCATTGCGCCTCCCATAAACATATAAAAGAACTCGGAAGGTTGGGCCTCCAACCGAGTCTTTCGCGACACCCTTAAAGCCTAGATCATTTCAGCACCCCCTCGTGTGTGTGTGTATGAGAGAGAGAGAGGGGGGGAGGGAGGGAGGGAGAGAAAGAGAGAGAGAGAAAGAGAGAGAGATATGTTTCTGTGTGGAAATAAATTAGTTTCTCAACCACATAGTTCCAGGTTCAATCCCACTGCATGGCACTTTGCGTCGACCAATGCCTTGTGAGTGGATTTGGTGCACGGAAACTGATAAAAAGGGTATCGTACATATGTGTGCGTACTTGTACCCCACCACCGATTGACAAGGGGCATTGGTGTGTTTATATACCCGTAACTTAGCAGTTCGACAAAAGAAATAGAATAAGTACCAAACTTAAAAAATAAAAAGAAGGTACTGAGATCAATTCGTTCGACTAAAATTCTACACAGCTGTGCTCTAGTGTGGCTGCAGGCTAATGACTGAAACAAGTAAAAGAAGATAAAACAATATATGTTTGTATATTTATATTCGTACCAATTACATGTGCTGTGTTTATTTTCTTCACCGTCTTCTACGTTCGCTCATTATTCCCAACAGCATTTTGCTGTTGACGCTACTAAAATGAACTATATTATTGTTAAAGGTGTGAAATTGTAATGATTTTTGTACGATGACAGACAAGGAAAGAGTATCTCCATGTCTTGCGTGTGAATTTACAGTTTCATTCCCTTGTCATTCCTCTGTTAAATTTTTGAATGTTGAATATATATATATATATATATATATATATATAGGTAATGCAGAGATAGCGGTTATAGTCTCCGACTAAGGGATAAAATATCTGTATTTACTATCGGTATCATTTACCCGTGTTATCTGTGGGCATGGGTATGCAGGCACACTATGCTCGTAGAGAACAGGTAGCAACAGAATAAACAAAAGTTTATCAGGAATGAAATTTAAATAATTAAAAAATGGAGAAAACCTTAAATCAACATATCAATTGGACCACATCTGCAGCTTATTATTATTTAATACAAAACATGACATAACATAACATTTATGTGACACAACAATTCTTACGGCCGTTTCCACCTCCGATGTCAGTCAGTGCCTACGAAAGAACTGTGAAAATAATATTCTTCATCTTCATAGGAAATTCGGACTAGAACACGGAGCTTCATCAGAGTGAATATTCTGAGTGAATATATATATATATACAGTGTGTGTGTGTGTGTGTGTGTGTGTGTGTGTGTGTGTGTGTGTGTGTGTGTGTAAAGGCTCAGCTATGTATGGCTTCGCAATCATATAGCTTTGGGTTCTGTTCAACTGCGTGGCCCCTTAAGCAAATGATTTCTATAGCTTAGGATTGATCAAGGTCTTGAGAAAGAATTTGAAAGAAGCAAACTCTACTGAAGCCCATCGTATATCTACGTGTGTGTATGTATATATGTGTGTGTGTGTGTGTGTGTGTGTGTGTGTGTGTGTGTGTGTGTCTGTGTGTCTGTGTGTGTGTGTGTGTGTGTGTGTGTGTGTGTGTGTGTGTGTGTGTGTGTGTGTTTTTCTCATCGTTTGATAGCCAATATAGGTTTGTTTACGTCTCCGCAACTTAGCGGTTCGACAAAAGGATGTTTGATAGAGTAAGTACCAGTCCGATTTAGTCTGATGACTAAAAATGTCTCGAGGCTGTAGCCCTGCATTGCTACAACCCAGACAAGCAAGCCAAAATTTCGAAGTTACTGTCAAACTTTCTCTGTTAAAAATATAAGTACTACTACTAAAAAGAATTCTATAATCCTTCATTCTAATGCTATATCGTTTTTATATATAACTTGGCCGGCAAAGATCTGCTGCAATAACGGTATACATGTGTGTGTGTGTGCGCGCGCGCGCGTGTACTTATTACAGCAGATTTTTGCAGTTCAGCAATTGCTTATAAATCAACTCCTCCTTTTTTCAATTCTGTCATCTGCCTTGAAATCTATAAAAACCACAAAAGAAAACTTCATTTCAGAGGAAAAATTTTTTAGATTTCTTTGAAGCAGCCATCTCATACGCAATTTCTTCTTCGTTTTTAATAAACCCCAAAATATGAATTAAAAAAAAAATTATGTACACGTATAACCTATAAATGCTAGAATAATCTTGTAACCAAACATGTATCGATATCTTCAATTAAGTTAGTCAAGCAATTACATTTTTGCTTCAGAAATAACGTTTTCTACTGAAGAAACTTCGTAATATGACGATTTTTTTTTTTCTCAAATCAGACTCTTCGTACAAGGAAGATGCTTCAAAGGGAAAACGTGGCAGTTAAGGATGGTGTGAAATGAAATATGGAATGCCAAAGATATGAAATATAAGTGTGGTGGAAGTTGAGAAAGACATCAAATAAATGAGCTGAGAAAGGCAATGATGTAATAGTAATGAGCGAGGACATATACAGGACATGAAGTAGTCGAGATGAGTGAAAAAATATGTATATATGTACTTAGAGGATGTAGTTCAGTGTGATCACAGTAACTATGTTGTGATGAATAACATAAATCCCCCCCACAAAAAAATCTTGCTTTTAACACACACACACACACACACACACACACACTGAGTAGTTCACATTAGATAAAATTTTTGCCTGTAAAAGAATATAAAGTTTCAGAATCGTATGAACAAGTTCCTATTAAGTTGCCTAACAAGTATCTGTCCGCAAATATGAGCCCCGTGAGCCAGAGTGGGTGTTCCAGCGCATCTCTCTCACTATCCTCCGGGGCAACAGCTTTTCCATTTTATTTGCTGGAACCACGAAGTCTGAATTACAGGAAATTATAGGTTCCACCCCTTAATTTAAAGCTACTCCATATTATATATATATATATATATATATATATATATATATATATATATATATATATATATATATAAATATATATATATAAATATATATATATATATATATATATATATATATCGGTTGAAAATATGTGGAGAACATATATAAAAAGTGAAAGAGAAATGCCTTCGTTTCACATAGTTTAATATCTTTTTATAAAGAAATTATATATATATATATATATATTCAGGGTGTGATGGGTAAGTTGGCGCCATTTTATATTTTCAATTCCGCGCATGCGCATTGTTTGTTTTTGATTTTGTCGACTACACAGTATAGTATGGTCAGTTGAGTATCATCTGTGAGAAAAAGCAGCACCAAGACGTGAGTCAATCTGCCAGAAATTTTAAAACAACATGCTATACTGCTTCGCATTCACGTCGAAAGCTCCAAGACGAACATTTCAGAGTGTTTGGGTGTCAATCTGAGGACAGAGCAGAGAATTCGTTAAGAGTTAGATGAGTCTAATGGAAATTACGAAGGTACGACAGCTAGGAAAACTCATTCTCATCTTTCTGATAAGAAAAGAACTCCTGATGTTGTATGTATATATATATATCATAGAAAACACTATTACTATACGTATGTGCCTCAGTTTAATTAGCAGTCGATATACGTACCAAAACAATATATTTTTTCTGTTACGAACGTAATGAAGATATTTTGTTTCTGTTTGAGAAAATATGTAGACTGTTTCATCGTTTGATACAGCCTTCAGTTTCTCCTACGCTGATGATTAATACCTTATAAAATACAGATGTTCAATGAATTGTCAAGTGTATTTCCCTCTTGTCACTAAAACCGTCAATTCTAAACAAGTTTTGAATCATTTATATACATTTATTTTTATTTTGTAGTTTGACCCAGATTCCTTTGGTGAACATCTATTTTTCTCGTCTATACCATTGTTACTCGCAATATGTCAAGTAGGAGGTTGAGGGTTTTAGTTGAACACATCCTTCTTTGAATACTGCAGGCGACCTATAATCACTTGTGATGCTTGAAGTTTTCTTGGCAGTTACTAATCTCAACAAGCAAACAGCCCTGCAAAAGTCTCTTTCACAGTGCTCCACCAGTCCGGAACTGATATGTTAGGGATTAGAATAAGAAATGCTATTGTTGAGAGTCAATTGATTTATTCTTTGTTCTCATATCCGTCCGTACGCGAGCAGCATATGCTTTTGAACATGCAATGACTATAATAAAAACAAGGCGGCGAGCTGAAAGAAACGTTAGCACGCCGGCGAAGTGTTTAACGGTATTTCATATCTTTACATTCTGAGTTCAAATTCCGCCAAGGTCGTCTTTGCCTTTCAACCTTTCGGGGACGATAAATTAAGTACCAGTTGTGTACTGGGGTCGATCTAATCGACTGGCCCCCTCCCCCAAAATTTTCTGGCCTTGTGCCTGGAGTAGAAAAGTGACTATAATAAAAGCGAGCCAACAAGAGTGTCTCTACGTGGATATTCATCCTGCTAGAGATAACAGCTAAACGTTCATGACATCACATCACACTCATAAATGATGAAATGATATATCAGATAATGTAATCCTAGTTGTCCCTAAAAAGACAAAATGGTCACAACTAGAATCCCTTTTGTTATAGGCTTGTTCGTTCAGATTTGGTGTGGCGATAAACTAACAGAGTGACAATTATATGACGTGCCCATACACATGCATATGAGGAATAAACCTAAGTAAGATTAGTATCCGGAGCCTGGGAAAAGGGAGTTTGGCTGGTTCTTTGGTCTGGAGCCCGAGGAACCAAGGAATGATCTGGTGATCAAAGAAGGGTCACTATGAATTTCTGACGGTGAAGAAGGACTCAATCCCCGCCTCCAAGTTGGGACCCGAAATCAGACCCGTTCCGCCTAGCTAAATTTTTCTCCGAGGTTCTCTTGGTATTTGTTACTTGTAGATACTCCTTAACTGGTTACTAGTTAGCTTTTCAATACTCGCTGCGTTACCTATTCTGTGACATGCTTCACTCATTGGATTGCGGCCATGCTGAAGCACCGCCTCGAGCAGTTTATTTGATCAATTCGACTCCAGTACTTATTCAATCGGTTCTCTCTGCTGAGTTGTTTGTTTGTGGCGAGGACACAAATAAACATTGTGTGTGTGTGTGTGTGTGTGTGTGTGTGTGTGTGTGTGTGTGTGTGTGTGTGTGTGTGTGTGTGACGAGCTTTCACACGGTTTGAGTCAACCAATTTCACTCATAAAACATTAGTCGCGACTCTTGGTTGTCATGCCAACATTTTAAGCACAGAGCCAAGTCAACGTTTTTATTGATAAAACTGATACAGTTGACATTACTTTTGTTTTACATTCAGCGAAATGATGAATCGAAGAAATACGTGATGTAGTGTGAGAATTCCTGGCAGATGCAGTCTCAGGAGACACGAGAGCGCTATGTATTTACAACGAGATCTTAGGTGATATAAAGTAATGTTCCAACGAGGAAAGTGACTTGGGATAGAGATGGTGAAGCATTATTGTATTCAGAACTAACAGCATAGTCGTAGTGGTAAAAGAGGTGACTACTGGGCATGATATTGGTTGTAGTAGTTCACTGAATGTTTATTAAGCGGACCGCTTTCAGCTCATTCAATTATCACTCTGTCGCTTTGGCTGTATCTAATTAAGACTCTCACACAAACGGACACGTACGTACAGGAATGTGCCCGTCCGTTCATCTGTCTGTTTGTCTCCGTGGAGGTATCTCTTCGCATAAAATACAGATCTCTACTTATTTATATCCGTATCGTCCTTGTGAACTTCTTTGCAGCCGATTAGATTATCCATCTGGTGATGTTTGTCGATGCTGTTGTTGTTTAGCTCCCAGCAGGGACATCTTAGGTGAAGAATACGCCCCCAGCCAAATCAATGCATTGGGCTCTATTGTACCTATTTGTTGACAACAATCTGGAGCATGCATTGTTCAGAATTGTGCTCTTAGGCCCGTAAGGCCTCCGGGCATCTGCCGAGTGCAGCCATGCCATAAGACGGCATTGGCTCCAAGTCAAGCTTAGTTGAACAGACCGATAATCGAAAATATTTCAGTCACAACCAGACAGGCAGACAGATGAATAGATAGATAGATAGGGCCCAAAGGACTAATGTCCGAAACGACGAAGATTCCTTTTCTTTCATTCAAGCGTTAAAGGTAAGTTTCGCCCTCAGGAATGAACTATGGAATATTTATGGCGAAAAAGTAAATTCAGTTACTCATATTGTAAAGAAAAGAAAAAGTAGAATCCACGGATCATGTGGCTCGACCTGCTAAAATTATCTAGCAAAATCTCCCTTGACTTAAAAGTATCGACTTGGTCTTTAGATGTTGGTTGCATTGGTTACTCACTGCCAGTATTTTATTTTTTAAGAGAGACTAAATTATAATAAAGTCTAAGTGAAATAAGACAGAGACACACGCGCGCGCGCACACACACACAGAGATACCAACTAAAATTAATTTAGTTAAAAGATCTCTTCGCGAGAGTCCTAAGTAAGATTTCATAGCGCAGCCCCTTAAGCAACAGCCGTTTATCAACTAATTTATCTATATGCGCGCGTGCGTGCGCGCGCGCGTGCGTGCGTGCGTGCGCGCGTGCGTGCGTGCGTGCGTGCGTGCGTGCGTGCGTGCGTGCGTGCGTGCGTGCGTGCGTGCGTGCGTGCGTGCGTGCGTGCGTGCGTGCGTGCGTGCGTGCGTGCGTGTGCGTGTGCGTGTGTGTGTATGTGTGTTCGGAATGGAAGTTTATGTTATAAAATGTAGTCCCTGATACTCAGATATAAGATAACCATGACTTGAATGTTTCAATCGTAAGTCTGCTCAATCGCTGCTGATCTAGAGCTATACAACAACTATAAATATTTCCAAGTAACGAGGAATCTTCTACGTCCCTGATTGTTAAACCGTCCACTGTCATTTATCTGCTGGACATGATGTATTTCCCCAGTTACCATGCAAAAATACACACTAAATAATCTCTCTATACAAAATCTCTTTCTGTTATCTAAACGCTTTCTTTAGGATTGCAGGCTAACGCTAGGGTATGTATATGGGTGGATGTGGAGCTATGCATATGTGTGTGTGTGTGTGTGTGTGTGTGTGTGTGTGTGTTTTGCGTCATATATACGTATACGAGTATTAGAGTCATGTGTAGAGAAGACGGCTAAACGTGCAAGAAGTTTTCTTGAGCATCGTGATGTCCCAAGTTCGACCCCACTACGTGATGCATAGAAAGAGTGTCTTCTGTATTATCTTTGAGGCAAACTAAGCCTTGTCGAACCCAGAAAATGTTGAAGCTTATCGATTGGACAGTATGTTTAATCCAAAGAGCCAGCCTTGCTATAAATTGTATCACGCTGATTCTGCTTCAAAATTGCGTTAAGAGTACGCGTGACTGGGGAATAATAGTTAGTTGCCTTACACAATTCACTAAATAACTGGTTCAGTTGATCGAAATACTAAGCGTCCATACCAGGCACAATACATTTATATTTTTCATCCCTTTAATATTATTTCAATTACAAATAAAACACATTCGTTATGTATGCTTCTATTTGAATGTATTATTTATTCGTGAATAATTATTATACGTGTCAAACAGCTTTGCACATACATACATACATACACACATATGCCTTATCATTTATATACAACTTTATGATACGAGATCAAATCCTGCGGGAATCAACTGACATTTATTCCCCGTTGAGGATGAAGTAAGTACGATTATATATACTGGATCGATCCAATTCAATAGCATATATTTTTTCTGAAAAATATGTGACTTGGTGCCGATGCGTGATGTCATTCAATATACGCATTCTCAGTGTATTCTCAGCGCATGCGTAGTTGTACACATCGAGCACTTCCGTGTCTGAGAGAAATAGAGAGAGAGAGAGAGAGTGTGTGTGTATGTGTATCTATGATATAAGAAGGAGGGGCAGTAGAGATAGACAGCGTAGGGCTGTGGAAACGATGCCATGCAAATAGTGGAGCTTGATGCAATCTTCGGGCATGTTAGTTCCTGTCAAACCATCCAATAAATGCTTGCAAGGATAATGGATGATAAATGATGATGGCGATGATGATGATATATAAAATTGATATTTAGCAGAAGTAACAATGTAACTCAAGGTCTGAGAGTTTCATGCATTATTTCTGCTAAATATGCACATACTCATAATTTGAGTTTTATTTTTCTTGTTTGCATCAAGATACCCCCCCCCACACACACACACACACAACAGAAGTAAATAGACATCCTATAAAACATTGTTTTATGTTTATTCTAACTTGTAAAGTTTTTTATTTTTTGATTAATTGACATTTTTATGTTTCAGGTTCTATGTGTGACTGTTTAATCATGTCATGTACAAAAGAAGCCTTGGAATTGTCTGAATTTCAAAGAGGCCATATTGTGGGTCAATCTGAAGGTGGATATAGTCAGCGTAAATCGCAAAAAAAATCTTGGGATCCTACTTTCTACAGTTAATAGACTGATTGTACAATTCACTAGAGAGGGAAAGGAATCCACAACACCTCTCCCAGGTTGACCAAGGCTCTCTCAACAGACCCTTCTCTTTGTTAAGAGAAGTATGGAGGATAATCCTTGTTGCAAGGCCTCTGACATAGCAGAACAAGTTGATGTCAGTCCCAGAACAGCTGTCACATATCTCCACAAACTTGGTTACTATGACATAGCAGCAAGAAGGAAGCCACTTTTTTGACCAGCTAATGTCAAGTGGAGAAAAGATTGGGCCAGTGAGATGGTGGATAGGCCACTAGCATTTTAGGACGCTGTCATATTCTCCAGTGCGTCCAGATCTGCTGCATTTTATGACAGTGGTCAAGTGTGGGTCTGGAGACTCTGTGATCAAGAATTCAATGTGAAAAGATTGCAGCCAACAATGAAATATGGCAGCTATTCTGTGATGGTCTGGGGAGCATTTGGAGCATTGGTCAATCAGAACTGGTGGAGTGTGAGGGAAACATAAACTCAGATAAATATATATCCATATTGCAGAAAAGACTCCTTCCAATCTTCTCCAGTGGCAAAAGGATTAAAAAAGACTCTTTATTTATGGATGATGGGGCTTCTTGTCACATGGTTAAAATGACCCAAAATTTGTTGAATGAGAATAGCATTAAAAAGCTTCCACAGCAAGCCAGTAACCAGATATGAATCCTATTGAACACCTTTGGGGCATAATGGACAGGACACTCCATAAAAAGGACAAGAAAGCATCTTCAAAGCCGTAAGGGTGTATATATATATATATATATATATATATATATATATATATATATACACACACATATATATACATGTATACACTCATAAAATAACACTCAGTCTGCTGTGAAGATTCTAAAATACAACACATAAAAACCTAACAGTGTATCTTTTTTCTACCCCTCTGGAAAGATTTTGCCTAATATAATTATTTTAATAATTGCTATTTAATGTTTTTGTCTTAATTGAAATAGCTGTAAAAGACTATGTTTGATTTTTGCAGATAATAAATTTCATTCCTTTATTTTTTCAGTCATTTGACTGCAGCCATGCTGGAGCACTGCCTTTAGTCAAGCATATTGACCCCAGGACTTATTCTTTGTAAGCCTAGTACTTATTCTATCAGTTTCTTTTGCTGAACCAGTAAGTTACAGGGATATAAACACACCACCATTAGTTGTCAAGCGATGTTGGGGGTAGAAACACAGACACACAAACATATACACACACATACATTTATATATACATATATATGACGGGCTTCTTTCAGTTTCTGTCTACCAAATCTACTCACAAGGCTTTGGTTGGCCTGAGGCTATAGTAGAAGACACTTGCCCAAGGTGCCATGCAGTGGGACTGAACCCGGAACCATGTGGTTAGTAAGCAAGCTTCTTACCACACAGCCACTCTTGCACCTGTCTATATATCATCATCATCATCATTTAACGTCCGCTTTCCATGCTAGCATGGGTTGGACGATTTGACTGAGCACTGGTGAACCGGATGGCTGGACCAGGCTCCAATCTAATCTGGCAGAGTTTCTACAGTTGGATGCCCTTCCTAATGCCAACCACTCCGAGAGTGTAGTGGGTGCTTTTACATGCCACCGGCACGAGGGCCAGTCACGCAGTACTGGCAATGATCATGCTCAAAATGGTGTTTTTTACGTGCCACCTGCACAGGAGCATATATATATATATATATATATATATATATATGGCTGGGCAAAGGCTATAATAGAAGACACTTGCCTGATGTGTCACAGTGAGGGACTAAACCCAGAACCTTCTGGTTGGGAAGCAAGATTCTTATTACAGAGTCATACTTGCATCTAACCATGACAATATACATACATATAAATATATATATATATATATATATATATACACACACGCATACACATATAATAGGTAGCATGCACAAATTGACATTAAATGGTGATGATGATGAAGAAATGTACATGCACATTGGCATATATATGTATATGTCCATAAACACACACACACACACACACACATATAGTTGAACATATATATATGTATATACATATATATATATATATATATATATATATATATATATCAAAAGCAACTCCAGGTCATCAGCGTCACTCGGGCTCATCACAGATTTCGCATAAGACACATGCCTGCTCAAAGAATTTCACGCTTTTCCACAATATTTCCAGCCCCATGTGGCTTATTTTTTTTTTTATATATTTAGCACTATGTCTTTCTCCATTTCTAAGTTAAGAGTTAAATTAAATCAACCCTGCAAGACACAACTGATATATACACACAGATTCACAGAATAACAGCAATCAAATAATGACTGCAGATTGCCTAACAAACATCAGCTATCTGAATGTCGCCTGCACTCTTCACAAGAGATGCTAGTTAGTCTTTGACGCCTACCAGGCTCGTTTGTATTAGCCTGAGTTGCTGGATAATTTTTCGTTCTTTTAAGAATATTGTTGAACAGAAACTTTTTCACGGATTGGAATTTAAATCCTAATCTCTATAGAAATTTATTGTTTCAATTAAACATTGAATTTGAATCACTTTCATTTTTACGATTATAGACAGCAACTCAGGCTGAGTTAGGTGCATGTAAATGCTGTTGAGAGAACATCTGCTATGAATGATTTTTGTCACAGGGCACCTCTAAGATGACCACCAGATGTTGAATGAAAATAAATTAACTGCGACCAGGCTCAATAAAAGGAGCCTGAGTTATTGGCTGCAATTACATACTTGAAGTCAGTGTTGGCAGAAAGTAAATCAGCTTGCAAATACACATTCACTTTACTAAATTTATACCTGGGCTAAGCCCGAATAGTCCAAGTGACGGAGTTGCCTCTGATATATATATATTTATATTTCTGTCTATTCAGGTGCTGGTGTCACATAAAAAGCACCTGTGCTAGTACTGCATAAATGCATCCATACCAGTGCTGTGTGAATGCATCCATGCTGATGGCATGCAAAAAGCATGCAGCACTCTGCTAACTGCTGGAATTAAGAGGGGCATCCAGCTGTAGAAACCATGCCACAACAGACAACTGGAGTTTGGAGAGGTCCCAGCAGGTGAGCTCTATGTCAACCGTCCAACCCATGCTAGTAGAGAAAGTGAATGTTAAATAATGAAGATGATGATATATATGTCATTATGTATAAATACATGAACATATATACATACACAAATACATGTGCATATAGAATTATAACTCCATATATATATATACACACATGAGTGTACACTAAAGCATATGAATATACATAGACACAAATATATTTATATTCATACACAAGACTATATACAGCTATGTGCACTCAAACACACACACACAGATATATATATATGTATACACATGTATCTAGGAACACTAAATAATATGTAGTATATTGAAGTACATATACACATAAACATATGGCAAATGATTTTATATACATATATATATATATACACATACATATACCTACATATATATATATATATATATATATACATATACCCACATACATTTACACACACACACACACACACACATATATACATATACATATATATACATATATACATACATACATATATATATATGTACATGTGTGCGTGTGTGTGTGTGTGTGTGTGTGTGTGTAGAACTTATTGTGGTCAAGGCTGTGGTGTTTAATTATAAATAAATAAAATAAAATTCACACATATGTATGTGTATATACATACAAATATATATATATATATATATATATTACGTATATATATATATATATATATATATAATATATATATATATATATATATAGATATATATATATATATATATATATATATAGATATATATATATAGATATATATAGATATATATATATAGATATATATATATATATATATATAGATATATATATATATATATATATAGATATATATATATATATATATATAGATATATATATATATATATATAGATATATATATATAGATATATATATATATAGATATATATATATAGATATATATATATATAGATATATATATATATAGATATATATATATATATATATATATATATATATATATATATATATATATATATATATATATATATATATATATATATATATATATATATATATATATATATATATATATATATATATATATATATATATATATATAGATATATATATATATAGATATATATATATATATATATATATATATATATATATATATATATAGATATATATAGATATATATATATATATATAGATATATATAGATATATATATATATAATAGATATATATATATATATATAGATATATATATAGATATATATATATATATATATATATATATATATATATATATATATATAGATATATATATATATATATATATATATATATAGATATATATATATAGATATATATATATAGATATATATATATAGATATATATATATAGATATATATATATATATATAGATATATATATATATATATATATATATATATATATATATATATATATATATATATATATATATATATATATATATATATATATATATATATATATATATATATATATATATATATATATATATATATTATATATATATATATATATATATATATATATATATATA
>NC_142931.1:29599448-29621948 GCF_046866305.1 Octopus bimaculoides
CTACAACAAGGAGCGAGCGAACGCGCCTCACAGAGAGGCTGCATCGACGCTTGGTTTACCTCCCTGTGTAAAGTGCGTGTCTCTCTTTGAAAAGTGGCTTTCCGTATCTATGCAAAACGGCCTGTGTGTCTCGATAAACATCATGTTGTCGTGTGTACGTTTGTGTACATGGGAGAGAGAGAAAGAGAGAGAATAAAAGAGATAAAGCAGCACTTTTCTATCTTGCTCGTATAGGAAATGCGTGTTCTGTATGCAGGTGTCTGTCTATATATATATATATATATATATATATATATATATATTTGTATATATATGTATATATATATGTATGTGGGATTGAAAGTAGGTGTTGGCGATTAAGGGTGTAATTTGTGTGTAGATGGGAGAGTGGAATGAAGTGTGAAAAAGATGAAGACTGAAAAGAGAAAGGGAATGCCAGAGAGAGAGAGAGAGGGAGAGGGAGGGAGAGAGAGGGAGGGAGGGAGGAGAGGAAGAATGGTAGGTGGAGTGGTTATTGTTGTCCGTCGTTAAAATAAATGCGTGGTGCGATGCATAAAGCCGACTGGCGAGTTTTGTTATAATATATATGTTGTGGAGGGATTTGCAAGACACGAGTGTGAACGATGGAACGATGTACAGAGAGTGTAAAAGACGATGTGGTCAACTTACCGCCACCGCAACTACTACCAAGACCTCTACCACTAATACTACCACCACTAATACCACTACTTACAACTACAAAATGATGAAATAACAAAAATAACTAATATTAATAATAGTTGTTATTGGTCTTGTAATTTCTTCGTATTATAATGAAATCAATGAGTGGAGGAAGCAATAAATAAAAAAAAAAGGCACTGTGGGCCGAGATAGAAGTATTTTGAGTAGGAGGAGGAGAGAAAGTGAGCAAGGAAATTAATTTAATTCTTCCAGTATATGCGTGTATGTAAGTATGTGTGTGTATACATGTGTGTGTATAGGTTTGTGTGTACGGATGTGTTTATATATGCGTAAATGTGTGTGTGTGTGTGTAGCTAGGGTTGAAGTGAGAGAATGTGACAGAAATCAGGAGGGAAAAGACAAGAATTAGACGGCCGCAAACTAATAAATTGTTTCTCTTATTCATCTCTCGGTACTCACACCCCTTCTCTACCTCCCTCTTAACCTCTCTCTCTTCCTATCATACATACATTCATACATACACACACACATACATACACCCATATGCTTGCAACTCTTCTCATCTTCTTCACCCCCACCTCTCTCTCGTAACTATACTTCTTCCCTTTGCTTTTTTTTTCTGTTTCTTCGATTATGTTTCCCCCCTCATTTATATGCTTGGATTATTTCTATATCGTCCGGGGAGTGAAGCTAATACAAAAATCTGACCCCACCCCTCTGAATGACTGTTAAATTGAAAACAAACAACTGTTAGCTCGTAGAAGAGACACTGATGCAAATCACACACACACACACACACACATACACGCACATATATAATGGGTTTTATAAATTCATCGCAGTGTATACATGTGTGCGTGCGCGTGTGTAAGAGAGATAAAGAGAGAGAGAGAGTGTGTGAGAAAGAGAGTGAGAGAGAGATTTATTCGGCACTCTTAAATGTGAAGTGGGTCCCAGGAAAGCAATAAGCCGAAATCCAAACACGTGGAAGCCTATCTCTGTCGCACAATATAAATGTTTGGCACATGGATATTACTTCTGTGAGGAGACAGATACGATTACAGACTGACAGACAGACACATACATACATACATACATACATACATACATACATACGCACAGAGAGAAGGGAAAAGAGACAAAGATATAGATTGACAGATAAATAGATAGGATAAATAGAGAATGAGAGACGGAAGGTAGATACATTTCTTTTATTAGCCACACAGGGCTCAACGAAGATGGGACAAATACAATGTAGAGCTTTTCTTTTTGGGAGGGGAAGAAAAAAAAAGGGGGGGCGATCAAAAGGGATCGTAGGAAGGAAAAGGGGGTAGTTCGATCAAAAGGGATAAAAAAAATAAAAAAAAGGCGATCAATAGGGATCGTGTATCACACAGTAATGTTCTCGTGTAAAAGGAGGGGAGGACAGTTTAGGTTTGGCCGTGGAAAGAAAAGCCTACGGAAAAGACCACGGTAACCTTGGTCAATATTCTCATTGAAGAAACTATAACAGTAAGTGACTCTCTTTTGCCTTTTTGTTTTCTTTTTTTTTTCAGATAGATAGATAGATAGACAGATAGATAGATAGATAAAGAGAGAGAGAGAGATAGATAGATTGACTGCTAAACAGACAGATAGACAGATGAATAGATAGACAGATAGACAGACAGACAGACAGTCTGATTAACAGAAAAATGAAGCGATTGATGGAACGATAAACATTCGGAAACGTAGGGAGATTCAAGAAGCAGGTGGTTAGAAGGAAACAATCAAAGGACATGTGCGTGCAGGATGTGTGCGTGTGTCTGTGTGTGTATGTGTGTGCGTGTGTGTGCGCGCGCTGATATATATTCATACATTTATAAGCACATTCTTTTCTTTTTCTCTTCTTGTTTGTTTATAGAAAAAATTCCGCGTAGAAGATATTTTCTTACAGAAAAGAAGTTTTTATTTCGGTTCCTTGACTACACTACTGAGGGTATTCGGGCTAATTTGGATGTCTACCTCATAATTTGGGAGGGGTGGGGTGGGGGACAGGGGATAGATATGTCCTTAGACATTTTAAAACAGTCACACGCTTTTGATATTAGCCAGATTTACGCGTCACTCGATGACTGTCTCAGAAGTGTCAGGAAGAGACGTTTGTCACAGTAACGGTAGCACTATTGTAAATAAATACAATCTAAACTATTGATGAAATATACGAAATTTCAGACACACATACACAGAACAGGGCTTGCAAATGATCAGTGTTGGAATGGAAAATAATTTTAATGAAAATGCATGTATACAAACGCACTATCTATGGAAATTATGAACACAAATGAGGGATTCAACGTGTTCCAGTTCAAGAAAAAGGAGGAAAATGTATGAGGTATGTCGTCAAAAGCAGTACCACTTTGCTCGACAAGTGTTTTTTAAAGATATGATGAAGTAGAAAGTAGCGTGGCTTGCTGTTTTGAAAACGGAATTGGGGACGATGGAGGTGGTCAGTACCGCAACGCTTTTATCGGGGCGGTACTTTTGGGTTCTTGTACAGGCTGTATTAGCCCAGGACAAACTCAAGGTTTGGCTCGGGCGGCACACCTTCTAGCTACACCACTGCTTCATATATGTCCTTAAATGATGAGCTGGAAGAAGCCCAATTTCATGTGTGGAAGATTGTGTGTTCCGTTGGTTAGTGCAACATGTGGAGAGGCGCGTGCCTGTTTTTGTTTTTTTTTTATTATCAAAAACGGGACGAAGATAGTTGGAGTTGCAGTGCCATATGTCTGTTCACAGACTGGTGCAGCAATACATGGGACTTAGAAACATTAGATTCACAGCGAGAGAAATTGCTCGGCTTGTTAGATTTGAGCAATATGGGGTGAGTACGGTGTATCTGTAAGGTCACGCAGATTCTAATGATAACTAAAGACAAACAAGTCCATCTAGAAATTTTACCTCATTGAGGGAGCGAAGAGGAGGTCAATCAAATTAGTGGGCAGTAATAATGGCCACCTTAGAGCGTTCAGTCCGGAAAAAAATTGGTAAACCAGTTGAAAAGAGAAAACAGCTGACGAGAGAAAGACGCGGCAACGAAACAGAGACGACAACAACAAACACCAGAAGCGAAGACCTTAGCCGGTGCTGATACAGTTTTCAACGCGTCGCGGCTCTGGGAACGATCAAAGAAGACACAAGTAAAATCGCCCTCTCGATCGTGCCACCAGCATCAGAAATTGGCAACAAATGGAAACCCGGGAGGTTACAACCATCAATACAAAATCGGTTTGAAACCACACTCATCATCCCCATCAAGTCATCTTGATTCATATATACATATATATATATATATATATATATATATGTGTGTGTGTGTGTGTGTGTGTGTGTGTGTGTGTGAGGAGAAAGCAACAACTGGGGAAGGAAAAGAAACGTAAAGAAAGGAATGAAGGGACAGAAAGAAAATAATGAGCCCCTAGAAAAGGGGCGAATAAGACATAACACCAATTCCTACGAAGTATCTGAAAAATACCGGGCTACAAAAGTAGAACACTATCCTGTTTGATCTAACAATGACCTTAGAATGAAACTATGTAAGCGATATGCTGATTGGGAAAGAGATGGAACGTGAGTACCAAGAGCAAATTTGATAAAGACCACGTTAATGACCAATCAACAAGTTGGACGAGTATGTTCAAGAGCGCTTCACAGCTCAGCTAAACACCAATATTGCTCAGGGGCAATACTGGAGAGCTAAGTTTGTAGAAAAGAGATAAGTAGAAGGTAATCATTTCTGAAGGGCTCTGATCCTAACTGGCAACTCCTCATCTATACCCGAGAGCATGCCCTTACACCCTCATACACATATGCGTGTATTAATTGCTTTTATTTTAAGTTGTATCTGTATGTATATATCATAGTGATTTAGTTTTTTTTTCTGCTTGTATTTCTATTTGGCTTCTTTTGCAAAATAAAATTTTAACGTCTTAATATATTTTATTACGTGTTTGCCCGTCCCCGGTTTGCACACACACACACACACATACAGAGGCGCGTGTGGCTTAGTGGTTAGGGTGTTGGACTAATGATCGTAAGATTGTGGATTCGATTCTTGAACCGGGTGATGCGTTGTGTTCTTGAGCAAAACATTTCATTTCACATTGCTCCAGTCAACCCAGCGGGCAGAATTGTTATCTTAATGGCATTTCGCCCGTCTTAACGTTCTGAGTTCAAATTCCGCCGACGTCGACTTCACTCTTCATTATTTAGTTGAGTAACAGTTGAGTAATGGGACGATGTAATCGACGAGCAAACCCCTTCCCAAATTTCAGGCCTTGTGCTTAGAGTAGAAAGTATTATTATTATTATAAGGACAGTGATTTGGCAGAATCGTTAGAGCCTAGGGCTAAGTGTAGTGGAGGCGCAATGGCCCAGTGGTTAGGGCAGCGGACTAGCGGTTTCGATTCCCAGACCGGGCGTTGTGAGTGTTTATTGAGCGAAAACATCTAAAGCTCCACGAGGCTCCGGCAGGGGGATGGTGGCGAACTCTGCTGTGCTCTTCCACCACAACTTTCTCTCACTCTTACTTCCTGTTTCTGTTGTGCCTGTAATTCAAAGGGTCAGCCTTGTCACACTGTGTCAATCTGAATATCCCCGAGAACTACGTTAAGGGTACACGTAACTGTGGAGTGCTCAGCCACTTGCACGTTAATTTCACGAGCAGACTGTTCCGTTGATCGGATCAACTGGAACCTCGACGTCGTAAGCGACGGAATGCCAGCAACAACAGGGCTAAGTGTTTCCCAATATTCGTTTCAGATATTTACATTCTGATTTCAAATCCCGCTGAAGTAAACTTACCTTTTCATCTATGAGGGATCTATAAAATGAAACGTTAATCAATAATTGGGGCCAACAGCATCGACTAACCTTTCCACACTAACACCAGATCTTACACCTATATTCTTTCATTGTTTTATTCTTTTACTTGTTTCAGTCATTTGACTACGCCCATGCTGGAGCACCGCCTTATAGGATTTTATCTGAAGAAATCGACCTCAGGACTTATTCATTGTAAACCTATTACTTCTTTTATCGGTTTCTTTTGCCAGCTGCTAAGTTACGGAATCATGAATACACCAGCATCGGTTATTAAGAAATGGCAGGGACAAACACACACACACATACACATACGAGGGACTTCTTTCAGTTTCCATCTACCAAATCTACTCACAAGGCTTTGGTCGACCCGAGGCTATAGCAGAGGGCACTTAGAAATAATTATTATGAATATTATTATATAAAAATAATCCATGTGTAAATAAAGCAATGAAAAAGAGAATGTGCTGAGATGGAACTGAGTAGAAAAAGCGATGTGAGGAGAAATAAACTTGGAAGAGCGCTGTGTGCGCGTACGTGTTTGTATCGGTTTAAGAATGTTGATAGCTTAGGTTGAAATGAAAAAGAATGGGACAGGAATTGGGAAACAAAGATAAGAATTAAGAAGGGCTGCAAATTGAATTGCTTCTCTTATACATGTAGATATGTACATACATGTACGTATATATGCATATACTCACATATTATATATATATATATACAGAGAGAGAGAGAGATTTTAAGACGCGGCAACGAAGCAGAAACAAAGCTTGTGGCCTCCCAGTTTTCCGCTTGTTACCAATTTCTGACGCTGGTGCCACCCACGAGAGGACGATATTACTTGTGTCCTCTTAGATGATTCTCAGAGCCGTGAATGACGATGCGTTGAAAACTGTAGCAGCGACGGCCAAGGATTTTAACTCTTATTTCTTGCAATATAGTTCCTATTCAGCACCCTCAGTCACAATTAGTGACAAATTTTTCCTTTACAGTTTTATATTACGCTTAGCTGTTTATATTAATTGTTAGTGTATACACACATACACAATATTATATATGTTTGCCACTCTTCCTGTCTTCTTCTTCACATCCCCTTCTCTTTACTACACTTTGTTTTTTCTCTCTTCTTTCTGTTTCTTCGATTATGTTTCTCCGCATTTATATGCTTGAATAATTCCTATTACTGTCCGGGGAGTGAAGCTAATACAAGTTTTGACCCCCACCCTTCGAATGAGTGTTAAATTGAAAACAAACAACTTTTAACGCATACAAGAGACATTGATAGATGTAACTCTCGCTCCCCCTCTCACTTACTCCTTCTCTCTCTCTCTCTCTCTCTCACACACACACACACACACACACATTGTTTTTTTTATAAGTGTGTATGGATGGTTCTCTGTCATTTTCGACGACGTGGATTCAACTGAATTTTCTACGCATTGAATTAGCGTGTAAGCAACTGACCATTCTACAGACAGCTGTGCCTTTACCACAATCTCCAAGTAGAATTAGTGCTGTGTGATAAGAAATTTGCTTCATAACTACATGGTTCTGTGTTCAGTCCCACCACGTGGCATGCTGAGCATGTGTTTTCTGCTATAGCCTCGAGCCGACCAAAGCGAGTACGCATGTGTGTGAGACCACCTCTTGACGATCGGTGCTGGTGTATTTACATCCCTATAACTTAGCGGTTCGGCAAAATAGACCGACAGAATAAGTAGCAGAGTAAAAAAAAACAAACAAAGAATTGGAGTCGACTAAAAATTCTTTAAGGCAGTACTCTAATGACTGAAGCAAGTAAATGACAAAATATACTGTGACAAGGATTTACCTTTGTATTACAGGTGCAACTCATACAGGTGTAGTACATGTGTGTATGTGTGCTTGGATTTGTAAACTATGATAAGAATAACTCTGGTCGGCGGAAGACCGCACCCGCTTTCGGTCTTTCTGTTTTGTTTTTTTTTCTACAGAAACCCACTAATTCGAGTGCGGAGATTACAAATCTGCAAAAAAAATCAGCATTTCAAAATTTAAATTCCCCCCACACACATACACACCACCACCACCAATTTTCCTTTTTTTAGAATTTTTTTTCTTTTGGCGAAATACGTAGATAAAGACGGAGATTATGATACAGAAAAAAAAAATTTGTGAAATTTGAATTTTTCAAAAAAAAAAAAAATTAAAAATAAATAAATAAATAAACACCCCTCCTCTCTGCCCTATGACAGAAAGTGAAATTAAAGTGTTTTCTCTGACAAGCTAGAAACAACAGCCAAACCGAAGATCAACTTTCTAAATACGAATTACCAAAAAAGAAAAAAAATTTTAATGTCATTTTGTTGTGTGTGTGTGTGTGTGTGTGTGTGTGTGTGTGTGTGTTAAAAAAAAAACTAATTTTTACATACCTCTCTTAATTCCAAAAGACACCCAACCACACGTTGGGTTATGTTCGTCATGAAATACTATCCACCAGAGGGAAGGGGTGTTTATTTATTTATTATTATTTTGTTTGGAAAAATTTTAATTTTACAAAAAAAATTTTTTTTTAGAATCATAATCTCCGTATTTTTCTACGTATATCGCAAAAAAAAAAAAAAAAAAAAATTCTAAAAAAATTGAAAACAGAAAAAATTGTGGGATGAAGGCAAATTAAAATTTTGAAATGCAGATTTTTTTGGCAGATTCGGAATCTCTGCACTCGAACTAGTGGGTTTCTGTAGGAAAAAAAATGTAAGGGGTTGCGGTTCATGCCCTTTACCTCAGCCCACTGGTCAACAAAGAATTTGTCCCAAGGAAAAGAATACCTGTATCATACTTTTATCATATGGGAGAATGTACGAAAAAACAACAACAACAACAGACGAGGACAGGTGGTGTAAACAACAAAAGGATGTATTAGTTTGTCGCCCGGGAATACAGAGAGTCTTTAATGTTTCGAGCTACGCTCTTCAACAGAAAGAATACGGAGAAAACAAGGAGAAAAATACGGAGAAAACAAGGAAAAAAACACGGAGAAAAAAAATTGAATAGTCTCTGGTCAACGATCTATCATGACTACATGCAGAATTCAAAAATAATGTCAAATTATCTGTATCACCCACAGTTTCTCTGTTCCACGATATCCCTCTAGATTTCAGTTAAGCTGTTGAAGCTAACGGTTTAAGAAATACTCCTAATTAAAATTTTTATGAACAGAATTGACCTAGTGAAATCATAAATCCAGCTATCTGAGTCAATGAGTCCCAAAAATATATGAAATAAAAGATATGTAAAAATACTTACACACAGAAAAAAGCACAGAAAAATACTAACACACAGAAGCACAGAAAAATATGTAATATACTAACACACAGAAAAATTAAAACAAAACACGCGGGTGAAAAGAATCTCGTGGGGTGAAGAATTAAATGTGAAAAATCAACATAGATACCAGTGAGCCACAACATAGCGTGTGGTTGTCAAAGTAACAAGCTGCTAATGCCACACTGTCTGTTGATTGGCTAAAATTACCCAAATGTCCCATAGCATCAGATTCTTTAATTTACTAGATAAAGTAATTGGTTGACCGTTATCAAAATTCAGAATTGCTTCGATACACCAGAATTGAAAGCAATCTGAGTAAAATTAAGTGGGGCTTATTTTAGGAATGAGAAAGACTAGATCCTCTTCTTTATCCTTATTATCAATGTATCGTCTCCTTTGACAAAATAACAATAATAATAATATTAATGGTTTCAAATTTTGTCACAAGGGCCGTAATTGTGGGGAAGGGGTTAAGTCGATTACATCGACCTCAGTATTCAACTGGTACTTATTTTATCGACTCCGAAAGGATGAAAGACAAAGTCGACCTCGGCGGAATTTGAACTCATAATGTAAAGACGGATAAAATGCTGGTAAGCATTTTACCCGGCATTTTTCTCCTGCCAGCTCACCCTCTGAGCAATAACAACTACAATAATTACATTATTTACATTTGACGGATATTTGTCCTCATCTTGTTTGTTGTTTACACACAGTTTTGGCTGATATACCCTCCAGCCTTTATCAGGTGTCTTGGGGAAATTTCGAACCTGGGTTGGTTCTCATTCCTAAGGTATTTTTCGATGTTGTTGTTATTATTATTATTATTATTATTATTATTCAGGTCCTGGTGGTTAAGAGCGCGGGTTACAAACCCCAAGATTCCGAGTTCGATTCGAGGCAGTGACCTGAATAATAATAATAATAATAATAATAATAATAACATCGAAAAATACCTTTGGAATGAGAACCCAGGTTCGAAAGTTCCCCAAGATACCTGAAGAAAGCTGGAGGGTATATCAGCCGAAACGTTGTATTAACAACAAACAAGATGAGGACAAATATCCGTCGAATGTAAATTATATAAATAATGTAAATAATACACATAATTCCTCATCTCATAAATATAAAACTGAACGATAATAATTGTTTTAAATTTTGGCACAAGACCAGCAACAGGAGAAGGGATAATCGATTATCACGACCCAGTATTTCATTGGTGCTTCGTTTTATCGACCCCGAAAGGATGAAAGGCAAAATCGACCTCGGCGGAATTTGAACTCAGAAAGGAGCGACGAATGAAATACTGCTAAGCTTTTCGTCCAGCGTGCTAACGACTCTGATAGTACAGTATCAACTAGGAGCTGAAGAATGGATTTAAACTTAGACTGGTATAAAATGTTTCATAATCCTTAATGTATTTTTGTCTCTCAGCCTTGCTTTTGTATGTATGAAGGGGAAGTCGACCTAGAAACGAAATTTAGAGAAAAGAATCTTTGGTAAGAAACTAAGGTTTGCCTAAAATATTAGCATATATACTTTCACAAAGTAGTACATTATTTTAGAAAATAGCTCCAAGGGAAATTTTTCTGTTTTACAAAAAAGGGTATAAGGATTTACTTGTTAGTCGGTTCTAATTGACTTCGGTGATAATTCAATGTGATATTTGATAAGATTCTTACCTTTAAAAGTTAAAGTTTTACAGTTGTATATATCGTTGCGAGCAGTCTTGAATAGCAGCACGATCCGCAATTCGTTAACTACTCTGGCAAGCTAGCTCCACAGTGTTTGCACATAAACACAGTTTAGAAAAACGTAAATAAACAAACCAGTTGACTTTGGCCTGAAAAAGAAATAATTGTTGGTACAAATGGTGTAGAGTTATGTGTTTACGTTCAGTACCACGCGTTCCAGAGTTCACATTCATCCACAGAGGAATTTGACCTCTATTTCTTAATATGATAAACTAATTTACTTGCAATATGCAAATAGTCAATTAAGTAAATTGCGTCAAATACTTCTCATCGTTATTTCAGTATGGCAGGAATCATGATGAATGTATATCAATTAAAGTCCTAAAGAGAAAGAAATTAAAGCGCTGTGATGCATTAAAGTTGACATCATTGGTGTTATATTCATTCTGTGTTTTAAAAATAATGTTAAAAAAGCAAAACAAATAAAAAAAAAATCCAGATGAAACAAAGTGCCTCATAAAGAAATTCTGATTGTGATAGCCAGTGCTTAACCGATTTTTTTTTGGTTCAAATTCCACACCAGTTCACCGTGCCTTTTGTTTCTGTTTGTGAACTGTAAAATTTTATGTAAAAGTCAGTGGCGTGTATGTATTTTATGGACCGAGTTAGTCTATTATAAATTCACGCATTCTAGTCTATTATAAATTCACGCATTCTGAAGAAGAAGAAAACAAGTCTAAAGGTTAAAATGAAATTAAGACCAAGTTTGAAATTATTGTGTTTTAATTGTTGACATCACCAGTGTCGTCCTTGTTGTTATTAAGAGAAACACCGAACTCTGGGCGGCGTTTCTCTTTGCTTATATAATCCTTTCTACTATAAGGCACAAGGCCTGAAATTTTGGAGGAGGAATTAAACCGATTACATCGCCCTCAATGCTCAACTGGTACTTAATTTATCGACCCCGGTGGAATTTGAACTCAGAACGTAGTGATGGTTGACATACCGCTAAGCATTTCGTCCAGCGTGCTAACGATTCTGCCAGCTCACTGCCTTCTCTTTGCTTATATAATAAACATATTATCTAATGTTTGTGTGTGTGTATTACAGGACATTTATACAATATTGTTTCCTATTTTAGGACAGAGACGTGATTTGAGATAAATTTAGCTGCTTTTTCTAGCCTCGAAGTCAACTAAGTTCATGCTATTTAACCTCAGATAAACCCCTAGTCAAACATACATATGATGAAAAGCGTTCTAGCCATGACCAACTCATCAATTTGTATAGTAGGAATTATTTTGTCCTGTATGCCATTTAAAACGGTAGGGTGTGATTCAAAGGAAATTTGGTTGCTATTTTCCGCAGGCCGAGCGATCACAGAACTCTTTCGTTGAACATCGACACCAGCTGATCTGTACTGACGACACTATTACATGGAACTAGTTTTGTTAGACAGCGACACGGCAGACAGACTAGACGTCTGACAGGAAACAAATCTTTCTCTGTCTCTAATGTTTATTATTTTTTCTGTTCAGTCATCGAGGTAATTGATGTAAGATGAAATGTAAGGTATGAGTTACTTGGGGAAGATGTGATAGTTTGTAATAGGAAGGGTTTGCAGTGTTTTGGTTACATATACATATAGATATTCTTACGAAAGCTCCATTATAATAATGGTTTCAAATTTTGGCACAAGGTCAGAAGGTAAGGAGGAAGGGTTAAGTCGATTATATTGACCCCAGTGTTCAACTGGTGCTTATTTCATCGACCCCGAAAGGATGAAAGACAAAGTCGACCTCGGTGAAATTTGAACTCAGAACATAAAGATGGACGAAATGTCGTTAAGCATTTTGCCCGACATGCTAATGTTTCTGCCAGCTCGCCGCCCTATACTCCACTATAATAATGTTTGCTCTATTGTTCCCTTTCTACTCCTATTCTAAATTATATTTGTTTCCTTTCTTGTGGTCTTTTGGATTATAGTTCAAATCCTGACTATTTCGGTGTTTATTGGAAACGGAACGACTTTCATTTTTATTTGAGCAGCATTCGTAGAATTGTTTTTGTTGTTGTTAATGTTATGTTATTTATATATTTTCCGAAACTGTAAAAGCTAGATTTCTTGATTTAAAGATAAGCGGAGACTGCATGACAGTTTCGATTCCCGATCGAAAACAAATCACTTCACCTTGGCTGCTAAGGGCTTTGAACGAGGCACACCTGTCAGGCATTCTTCTTACAGATTTATGAGCACATAAAGAAATCAATATTTCTATAAATTGTGTAGCGACCAGCGTATTGCAAGATAGAAACAATATTCTGGTGAGTCATCATTTGTGTCACTGTTTTGATTCCTGATGGAAGTCACCTCACTACATTTACATACAACTAATACATATGCGAAAGGCAGGGATATTACAACTCTTCATAATATTCTGTCCTGAAATACAAAGCTGTTATGTATACTGAGAGGAGAAGAATATTATTGATTATTATCAATGTGGCGGCAAGCTGGTAGAATTGTTAGCATGCCCGAAAAATGATTAGCGCCATTTCGTCCTTCTTCATGTTCTGAGCTCCAATTTTGACTTTGCCTTTCATCCTTTTGAGGTCGATAAAATAAGTACCAGTCGAGAACTGGTGTCCATATATAATCGACTTATACCCTCCCTCTAAATTGCTAGCAATTTCGAGGGAGGGCATAGTCAATATTATTATAATTAATGTAATGAGAACCTTAGAACGTAGATAAAACAAAGAGCAATGCATTTTTAATTTTCGTTTGAAATAATTTCTGTTCATTTTACAGGAATTGTTTCAAATGGGAAAAAGGTATGAATGCCATAAGGCATTTTGATTTAGTCAATAAACGTTTTTTAGTGTGTACGAACATATTTCTACTTGCCTATATTCATAAAGCCCTTTACCTCTTAGGCCTTTTTGAATGCAGCAAAGTAAAGATCCACTTTGTTGAGACACACTTTCGGAAGGTGGAATATGCAGCGTGGTCTTGATCTTGACTGGAGAAATTCTCCGCCACTCAAATAATGCCGTTATTTTCATTTGGAGTGTTACTGCATGCCAGGGGAAACAGTAATGCTTTGAATTTTCTAATTTTGAAGGCTGTCACAAAATATAGTTGATCAACAGGTTTCGATCAGTAGTTGGAACAATTAGTATCGATTTCAAATCTTGGCACAAGACCAAGCAAGTTCAGGAGTTGGGAGTTAAGTCGATTACATCGACCCTAGTGATCGACTGGTTCTTATGTTATCGACCTCGAAAGAATGAAAGGCAAAGTCGACCTCGGCAGAATTTGAATTCAAAACGTTAAGACGGACGAAATGCTGCTAAATATTTTGTCCGACGCGCTAATGATCCCGCCAGCTCGCTGCCTTATTCTTTTATTATTTTACACTGTTCAGTGATTTGACTGTAGCCATGCTGGAGCATTGCCTTAAAGGGTTTTAGTCAAAGAATTCGACCCAGGACTTATTCTTTGTAAGCTTAGTGCTTGTTCTATCGGTCTCTTTTGCCGAACCGCTCAGTTACGGGGACATAAACATACCAACATTGGTTGTCAAGCGACGGTGAAGGACACACACACATGTATGTGTACACGACGGCTTCTAAGCTTTAAATATTACATTTTTTTCACCTCTTAAGATGCTATTCATTAGCTTGTGATTACTTGGCTGATGGGCTGGTAAAATCGTTAGAGCGATGCACATAATATTTCTACCGGTTCCTTACATTCCGAGTTCAAATCCCGCTACGACTAACTTTGACTTTCATCCTAAATTACGACCCACTAATTTTGTTAAATATGTTATGGCTGTGATCTGGCCTAATCGTTAGAAGGTCGAGCAAAATCCTTTATTGTATTTGTTTCGGCTCAATACATTCTTAGTTCGAATCTCGTGGAAGTCAACATTGCCTTTAACCCCCACTGGAGCCAATAAAGTACCAGTGAAGTGCTGAGGATTGAATTAATCAGTTAATCTGTCCTCACAAAATTCAGGCTTAGTGCTTATGTTATAAACCAGTGGTTCCCAATCGGGGTCCACATGTCCCTTGGAGATCCATATAAGATTTTGTTTTTAAAATTTATCTGCAAAAATTTTATAATAGTTCCACAATACACAAAATATTTCAACAATTTTTTTGTAGAATTCCAAATAATATTTAAGTATAAAAATATGTTTTTCTTTTTAAATTTCAAATGACCATGGGGGCCCAGTTGCGTGAAATAGGAATCAAAGGGGTCCACAAGCAAAAAGGGATTGCGGAGGCCTGTTATAAATCATTTAAGATAGAGCTATAAGGCAGTAGATGGCAAATAGTTGTGTAGCGGGCATCATTCGCTTCAGTTTTAAGTGGGTTTTTTTTTTTTTTTTACTTCTCTACGACTAGGATTACATTCTGCCGAGAGTGAAGCTTTCTTTTCATCTTCCGGCGTCGATAAAATAAAGTGCGAAATATAATCGATTATGGCCTCCTGAAAAATTTGTGCCATATGAGAACTCAACAGTGTATATATATAATAAATACATTTTGCATATGCATTATTGATTATCAAAAAAAAATCTCAATAAATTTATCTACCGATCATTTTTCAGTTGTGATTATCCTCCCCCACCCCACTCATGTTGTTTAAGGTAACCAAATGGCAGAAATGTTAGAGCGTCGACTAGAATAACCTGCAATTTTTTTCTTGACTGTAGCACTCTGAGTTCAAATCCCGCCGAAGTTAACTTTGTTTTTAATAGCTTCCAGAGTTAATAACATAAAGTACCAGTTGAATACTGGAGTCGATACAATCGACTTCCTCGAACTTCTTGGCCTTGTGCCAAAATTAGAAGAAAAAAAATCATTTTCCAAGGGTGAATTACTCAAACACCAAAGAATTCATCTCAAAACATGGTTATGATGCTCCCCCACTACTTCTGCTCGTGATCAGAGATGCACATATCGTCAGCCACTAAGGGATATACTAAACTGTTTAAGGTCAAACAACTGACAAGCAAATCTGTGGTATTGAGCAGAATATTTGCTGTAGCCCATCTTTTATACCAAAACAAAACAATGTACATGATGATAACACTGTCAATCAGTTCAGATCAAAAGCCATGAGAACCACTGCCTGGTACTGCATCAGGACATTTATTATTATTATTATTATTATTATTATTATTATTATTATTATTCAGTAGTTTTATTTTTATAACGTGCTTTCACTTCACTACCGAGCGCAGCTCTGTGCGCCTTGGGTATGTGCTGTGGTTTGCTGTGGTGCTCTTATGTTTACTGTATTGAAAGTGTTTTGCGTAGAATGTGTGCAGTACCCAGTAGTGCAATTTTCTGTATGTTATATATATTTGTAAGTCCTGCTATTTTTGTTATGTATTTGTCTGAATATTTTTTTATTATACCTAAGGCACCTACTATGATAGGAATTGTTTCTGTTTTTAGATTCCACATTCAAGTTATCTCTATTTCCAGGTCTTTGTATTTTGAAAGTTTTTCCATTTCTTTTAGAGAAACGTTGTCATCTGCTGGTATTGATACATCAATTAGAAAGCATTTTTTTTCTTCATGATCTTTTTTTTATTATTATTATTATTATTATTATTATTATTATTATTATTATTGTTATTGTTATTGTTATTATTATTATTATTATTATTATTATTGCGGCGAGCTGGGAGAATCGTTAGCGAGCTGGATGAAATGTTTAACGGTATTTCACTCGTCGCTACGTTCCGAGTTCAAATTCCGCCATGGTTTACTTTGGCTTTCATCGTTTCGGGCTCGATAAATTAAGTACCAGTGAAACACTGGAGTCGATGTAATCGACTAGTCCCCTCCCCACAAATCTGAGGCCTTATGCTTCTAGTAGAAAGAATTATTGTTGTTGTTGTTGTTGTTGTTATTATTATTCCTTCGTAACACTGTGTAGGTAATAATGCACCGGAGTCTTTAGTCATTTGTCAAGTCACAACAAGGACCTCAAACAGATAATACTTTCCTTAAGATGTGTGCTGTGCCCAATATGGCTGCTTTTTGCAATGCATCAATCTAACATGGGATTTCCAGTTTCCTTTAGAAGTTTTGAAGTTTCAATGAGATTGAGCCCAACGTTCCGATCACCACCGGTATCACTTTTACGTTGCCCTCTCGCATTCCATACAGTCTTGTCATTTGCACTTTCAATTCGGAGAACTTGGTGATTTTTTCAACCTCTTTATTCATAACATTCATGTCATTTGGTATGGCTACATTAATGATCTGACAATATTTGTCTCTTTTATTCAATAAGACAATATCCAGCCGACAGTGTTCGATTACACGATCCGTCTGAAAATCATAGCCCCAGAGTATCGTTACTTTTCCATCCTCCTGCATAACTTTACTTGGTACATGCTCATACCAGTGCTCTGTTACTTCATATTGGTGTTTACGACATAAGAGCCAAAGACGACGAGCCGGCAGAGTCGTTATTACACCGGGCGGAATGCTTAGCGGTATTTCGTCTACCGCAACGTTCTGAGTTCAAATTCCGCCGGGGTCGACTTTGCCTTTCCTCCTTTAAGGGTCGATAAATTAAGTGAGAATTTACAAAAAAGCAAAAGACGAAGACGGGTGTGTAAACAGCAAACAGATGTATTAGTTAAACGCTCGGGAAGTGAGAAAGTATTTTACGTTTCGAGCCTACGCTCTTCGACAGAAAAAAATAAGATAAATTAAGTACCAGTGAAACACTGGGGTCGATGTAATCGACTTAGTCCCTCCCTACAAATTTCAGGCCTTGTGCCTATAGTAGAAAGAATTACTATCATCGTCATCATCATTGCAGTAATGAAAGGACGCTGGATAGTAAAAACAGTACTAAATGCCCTGCAGATTTAATTATATTCTTTTACCGTTTTGATTCAAATGTCATCAGTTTTGACTTTGTTACTCATAGAACCGACTCCGCAGGGACAAAACGAAAACATTTAGGGTATAAAGGTCGATTCTTGACTGCACCTATTTCTTTTCTTCTGTCAAGTGTAATATATTTTATGAAAACATTAGCTCTTATACATGTGTATGTATGTAATCGTGTACGGACGTTCGTACGTTTGTTTGTATCTGTGTGTATGCGCGTGTGTGTGTATGCGTTTGTGTGTGTGTGTGTGCGTGCGTGCGTCTGCGTGCGTGTGTAGTTGTTCCCATAATACTTTTCTTGGTATTGGTGTCAAAGGCTTCTTACTGTATATTGTTGGAAAAGAGTAAGAAGATGGAGGAGGAAAGAAGAAGGTGAAGGAGGGGTAAAGGAGAGAAGAGAAGAGAATGAGGTGAGAGAAAGAGGTGGAGGACAAAGAGGGGAAGAAGGAGGAAGAGGAGAAGGAAAAAAGGAGTAGGAGGAGCAGAAGAAGAAGAAGAAGAAGAAGACGTCACACAAACAACAGTAATAACTCGCCGCTTTTATTTTTCTTAGTTTTATCTCAGTTGATGGTTATGAGAAAAAATGTGTTGTCAGGTTCGGTGGTATATTTACTGTTACATAATCCCTGTCCTCATCGACACCCTTGTCGCAAATGTCACTACTGCCTTCATCACCACTGAACTTTCAGTAAGGAAGCTTTCACGTAATCACATAAACAAGTTCCCAGCTTTTAACCATTGCAAAAATCGATAATATTTTGCAACCCTATTTAAGAGAAGAAAATATTAAGATATATATAAAAAAAAGAGGATAGAGTATTTTATATTTGGTACGTTCTTCTAGGGGAAAATATTTGTTCCGTTTTTTTTTGCAGTAGATGTTGTGTTGTAGCCGTTATGGAAAAACATCTTGCATTCTATCAAACAGAACCTTTCAGAATTATGCCACAACCCATCAGTGGCGTAACTAGGGGTTGCTCGGGGAGGTAAGTGAGACGTCCACCCCATGCGATACTTTTTTTGGAGGTGACACTTTTGGGCTGTTTTATAAGCGTGTTTAGGGTAGGATGCACCCGGCAACACAAGATTTGCCTTCGGGCGCCACTCACTCTAACTATTCCGCTGCAGCTCACTGATGGAAACCCATTGTTCTATGTGGGTGCTCGACATGCCGCAATTAGCAGCCAAATTCCTTCAATTTACACGATTTAGTGTGATTTGAGGGATGTATAGTTGCTATTTCTAGCAGGTCGAGCAAGCGCGTAGACACAATTTTATTCTCTTGTGACAGCAATTGCCAATCACTGTGAAAAGGGTTGTTTGTTGGTTGCAACCGAGAAAGTAATAGCTGTGGTATGAAATTTTATTTGTATGGCTAAGTGAAGTAACATGTGGAGGGGCAATGGCCCAGTGGTTAGGGCAGCGGACTCGCGGTCATAGGATCGCGGTTTCGATTCCCAGACCGGGCGTTGTGAGTGTTTATTGAGCAAAAACACCTAAAGCTCCACGGGGCTCCGGTAGGGGATGGTGGCGAACCCTGCTGTACTCTTTCACCACAATTTCTCTCACTCTTGCTTCCTCTTTCTGTTGTGCCTGTAATTCAAAGGGTCAGCCTTGTCACACTGTCACGCTGAATATCCCCGAGAACTACGTTAAGGGTACACGTGTCTGTTGAGTGCTCAGCCACTTGCACGTTAATTTCACGAGCAGGCTGTTCCGTTGATCGGATCAACTGGAACCCTCAACGTCGTGAGCGACGGAGTGCCAACAGTGAAGTAACTCGAAGATGTCACGGTACATGCGATGTGTTAGATCGAGGTCTGTCCCATGCAACTATCATGACTCAGTGTAGGCCCGCACTAAGATCTGAACTCAGAATTACTGATTAACAAAAGAGACTTCAATTTCTCATTGATGCTGTCGGGAAACACTTGAAGAACCGTCACCCTAATCTTTAGCAGAGTGACGAATATTCTGATGAGATATGACAGGGCGATAATTTTTTAGGTGGGAATCATAGCTATGCCAAAACACTGATAATTACACCAACGCAAAATATATTCGATGTGAATTGCACTTTATTTCATCGACCCCGAAGGAATATAAGACAAAGTTGACTTCGGGGTCATTTGAACTATGAATGTAACGAACTGGAAGAAATGGCGCTAACGATTCTGCTAGGTTGCCGCCTCAACAATAATAATCGTTTCAAATTTTAGCACAAGGTCAGCAACGTCGGGTGAGGGTGTAAGTCTATTACGTCGACCCCAGTGCTCAACTAGTACTTAATTTACCGACCCTGAAAAGATGAAAGGCAAAGTCGAACTCGGCAGAACTTGAACTCAGAACGCAAAGACGGACGAAATGCCGCTAACCATTTATGGTCCGCCGCGTAACTTTCTGCCGGTTCGCCGCCAACAACAACAACAACAACAATAATAATAATAATAATAATCCTTTGGCTTGAAATTTGGCGGGAGGGGACTAATCGTTTACATTGCCCCCAGTGTTTCACTGGTACTTAATTTACCGACCCTGAAAAGATGAAAGGCAAAGTCGATCTCGGTGGAATATGAATTTAGAACGTAAGGACGGACAAAATGCCGCTAAGCATTTTGTTTGGCATGCTAACAATTCTGCCACCTCGCCGCCTTAATAATAATAATAATAATAATTATAATTATAATAATAATAATTATAATAATTATAATATAATAATAATTTATTTTCTACTCTAGGCACAAGGCCCGAAATTTTTGGGGAAGGGCTAGTCGATTAAATCGACGCCAGTACGCTAAGCGTTTCGTCCAGTGTGCTAACGATTCTGCCAGCTCGCTGCCTTAATAGCAAGACGAAGAAGAAGAAGAAGAAGAAGAAGAAGAAGAAGAATCCTTTCTACGATAGGCACAAAGCTTGAAATTTGTGGGGAGGAGCTAAGTCGATTACATCGACCCCAGTACTTGATTGGTGCTTTTTTTTCTCTTTTTATCTACCTCGAAAGGATAAAAGGCAAAGTCAACCTCAGCTGAATTTGAACTCAGATCCTAACGCCGGAAGAAATGCGGCTAAATAGTTTGTCCTACGAGATAACGATTCTGCTTGCTTGCTGCCGCAATGATGATGATGATGATGATGGTGATAACAACAATCATATAATAATAAATACTGCAACAATTGTTTCGATGCCGCTGACAACGACTTTCCACCACAACTACTACCATCAACACTACCACCACTACCACCGCCGCTATAACCACTACCTCAACTACCATTCTTTTCAATAAATATTCTTTATGCCATTACCTAAAACTACGACAACAACGAAGACCTTGTGAATGTCCCAGCATCACCGCGGCTGGCTCTACCTTGGTAATAAACACAGCTATTATTTCTCTCACGACTACCACGACCACCACGACTACCACCATCACGACAGCAAAACAACATTTATTTTCTTATCCTTAAGGAGTAACATAAGTGGAGCAAGCAGCAACACTAACAAGCCCGAAGATTATCGCGGTTGCTATGATCAGTCGATATAATAGTTGCAGCAGTAGTGCAATAGAGAAGTAACTGCCGAGCCGTTGTGTCGTGTTGTTGTTGTTGTTGTTGTTGTTATTATTATTACTTTTGGTGGTGTGAGTCTATGAGTAGTTGAGATAATAGAAATATTGGTTATAGCATTACTAAAAACAAACGTGGTGGCGGTGGTTGCTATCACAGCAGTGCTAGTGGCCGGTAGCTGTGGTCCTACTCACAGAACAGAATTGCTGTGAGCTAATGTTACTTTGTTTTGAAAGTGAAACTGAAAGTTGCCGGAGCGATACACGCGTTCCCGTATATTTAAATGTAGTAGCAGCCCATTGCAATAATCGAAAAAGTGGTTGTAGCAACATGAACAACATTATAGTAGTAGTAGTGGTGGTGTTGGTGTTGGTGGTGGTGTTGGTGTTGGTGATGGTTGTGGGGGTGAGGTGGTGATGGTGGTGGTAATTCTTTTTTGCTACGGTTAGGAAAGTAAAAGCTGGAAGTTACGTTCATCTCGGTTTTATTATAAGGAAATAATCGTGTGAAATGTTTGTGATATTATCAGCAGCGAAGCGGCAGTTGTAGTAGAAGCAGAAGAGCAGAAGTATTCGTAATAGTGGTGTTAATAGTATCGTAGGTGGTGATGGTGGTAGTACTGCTGTTTGTTTCTGAAGTTAAATTATCTAATAACATCGGACCCCCAGCACCTTGTTGTAATGGCGGTGAAACGGTAGAAAGGTACTCCAAATAACATTCTATATTTAGTTGTGTTCCTCAATATTCAGAGTCCTTATCTTGTCTTAGTCAACTTCGTTTTTTTTCATCGCTTTTGGATCGACAGCACAAAAGCTAAAGTTTTCTGTTCAATCAACAATGCTCCTCCTTCCAGCACATTTAAGGCATTGAACGAATGGAGCAAATTATTATAATTGCTCCAAGTCATATGGGTCTGAATCAAATCATATCGATTTCAAATTTTGGCACAAGGCCAGCAGTTTTAGGAGAAGAGGTAAGTTGATTACATCGATCTCAGTACTCAATTGGTTCTTATTTTATCGATCCCGAAGGATGAAAGGCAAAGTCGATTTCGGTGGAATTTGAACTCAGAACGTGAAGACGAACGAAATACTGCTAAGCATTTCGCCCTGCCTGCTAATAATGATCCTGCCAGTTCGCAGCCTTTAACTGGCTTCAAATTTTGGCACAAAGCCAGCAATTTTGAGGAAGAACGCACGTCGACTACATCGACCCTCAGTGTTCAGTTGGTACTTATTTTATCGACCCCGAAAGGATGAAAGGCAAAGTGGACCTCGACGGAATTTGAACTCAGAACATGAAGACGGATTTAATGTCGCTAAGCATTTTGCCCGGCACGTTTAACGTTTCCGCTAGCTCACCGCCTTAAATCAGATTATATTAAGTTCAGTTCATACACTCATCAATTTTCATTTTTCATATCCTAGAAATATATTGGGTTCTCAATATGAAAAAT
>NC_142931.1:29624448-29626948 GCF_046866305.1 Octopus bimaculoides
TATATATATATATATATATATATATATATATATATATATATATATACGACAGGCTTCCTTCAGTTTCCGTCTACCAAATCCACTCACAAGGCTTCAGTCGGCTCGAGGCTATAGTTGAAGACACTTGCCAGAACCATGTAGTTGGTAAGCAAGCTACTTACCACACAGCCACTCCTCCGCCTACAAAGGATGAAAGGTAAAGTCAACTTCGGCGGAATTTGAACTCAGAACGTAAAGACAGACGAAATACCGCCCGGCGTACTAATGTTTCTGCCAGCTCGCCGACATGGTGAAAAATTTTGTGAAAGTTTCTTATTGTAGGTTTATCTTTCCCCTCAATTGCTTTATAACTTGTTTCAAAGTTCTCGGAAAATATATGCACTGAAATTACCTTTTGGATCTTGATCCGTTGGCTGAAATAATGAAGTTGCATTCTTGATGATATAGTTGACTCTTACATAATCAAAAATTCCATTTATGAGCGGTGAGTGGTTTGGTGAATTTTCTGAAAGGATCAACGGTTTGTTGAGAATATTAACCTCGGCAATGAACCTCTACTCACCAAGGCAAAACTATTTGTAAACTAGTGTTGGAAAGATCTCGTAGTCATCCCAGACTTCTTACTTGAATTCCAAATCACAGGTAGATAGGATGTATCATAGCACTTGAAAATAACCGGCTTTTAGGAATGATACACTTATAGAAGCATTAATTTTCTATCGCCAACAGTTTTTCATCCCTTTCAAAATGTCAAACAATTTTTGAACGTTTTAAAGTCTGGTGGCTATATTTTTAAGCCCTAGTAGTTATACCCTTCCAGAAGCTCAGTTTCGTCAACATTATACACTCGTCTTGGTACACAACCTCTTCAGTAACAATTTTCAAGAACTCTTCGGGATAATTCGTAGAAACCTCTATCGGCACTTCTCGCTTCATCGGTCATTTTAATGTTGTGCAAATTTTGGCGGCTCTTAAACTTTTTAAATAATTGGATCATCCCATAAACAATGCAGTTTTTTTCATACTTCTTTTATTTTTCAAAATTAAGAAGTTCTTTTATAATCTAAAATATATTTTCCTTCATTTTCTAAAATGCTCTTCCATCTATCTGGTAGACTTGCAAGGCTTCTCTTCCAAATTTCCCTTGTCCGTGACGAAAAATACTCCTCCAATACTGTTCTGATCTCGTCTACAGAATTCATATTATTTCCGTCCAAATGATTTTGAAGGCTGCGGAATGATAATCAGATAGGGCAATGTTCGGCGAATAAGATGAGTGGGACATCGTTTCCCATTCAAACTGCCCCATCCTTTGGAATGTCATCCTCACCGTATGTGACCGAGCATTATCCTGATGGAAGAACACCTTTCATTGTGAAACCAAAGATGGTCGTTTTTCTTCTAACTTAAGGTACTCAGGCTACTCGCAGTAGATCTCCTTTGTTATCGTTTGGTTTGGGTTTAAAAGTTCAAAGTGGACTAAACCTTTCATCTCCCACCAAACAGATAACAACACCTTACGTGGGTGAAAACCTTCTTTATTCTGGTGTGTCAGTGTTTCTCCTTTCACTACCCATTGTCTTCAGTGCTTGACATTTTTATAGAGAACCCATTTCTCATCACCAGTCACTATTCGGTTCAAAAAAGGTTCATTCGTGAGACGTGACAGGCAGCAAAGAAGAGCAAACATTTACTCTCTGTGCGCGGCTAGATTCGGAAAGTTTGTGAGGAATCCATTGGCACAACTTGCTGACTTTTCCGACGGCACGCAGATGTCGATGAATGATTGACTGATCAAATCCTACTAGTTCCACAACAGTTCCGTTGGGATTTTGTTTCACCAGGGTTTGCAGGACGTCCTGGTCTAGCTCTACAGATCTTCTAGGACGAGGCTCGTCTTCTAGACTGTAGTTTCCGGCTCGGAATTTCTAGAACCACCGTTAACATTTGGTTTATGCTTATTGTCTGATCCACATAAACTGCATTAATATTCCTCGCACTTTCCGTTGCGTTGTTGGCTTTATTGAACTCATAAAGTAAAATATACCTTTGTCACTTCCATTATAGCTTTGAAAAAATAACTGTTAAAATCGAACTACACTCTTCAAAACTTGCACCAAGAATAAATACAAGGTAAAATTACTACCTGCATTTATAACAAATTGCTGCAGGTAGTTTATCCCCTCCTCCTTCGACTTTTAGTTCATGCAATTAAAAAGACCGCATTATTTATGAGACGACCCAATAGTTTACACTAGGAAAAGGTTTTGCATAAGAATTTGCAATTCTTTTTTGTGTGCAAATCATTATTCAATCTTTTAGCTTTCGTTTGAATTACCTCTGTGATTATTGACACAACACGTCCACTCTAACTGTCGATCTAGACTTCGAAGAGCGGTTCTATTTTAAGTTTCACTTCAAATCTCCGAAGAAACACCGTAGAAGCATCGTATAGAGTAGCACTTCGAGCATTCGACCTAATTTTGTCTTTATTGTCACG
>NC_142931.1:29634448-29656948 GCF_046866305.1 Octopus bimaculoides
TGTAACGTTTATCACAGATTGATCTGTGATAACACGGGCTTGCGCCCCAGCGACCACCTACAATACTCAGCTTGTCACAGTGCACTAACTATCGCTTATGTTTACATGACCATGCTGCGAGGTTGCGTATTTTTTATAGGGAATTACGCACACATACTCATCAATATGGGGACAGATAACAGAAAAATAAGAAGGCGCCTAATCCTAATGGACAATGTAGACGAGTATATTCTTCACGGGAATGTGCAGATGATTAAAAAACAGTTCGTGATGGTGGAAGTTTCATTGCTGTAGGCTACGAGTTTAGTGACAATGAATCTGCCATTCCTTCCATTTGCAAACCGTGTGGAGATGATTCATGTATCACCGTTTTCTGTCTTTTTTCCTTTTTTTAAAAAAAAAACAAACTTTTGTGATAAATGAAGATGGGTGCATTTTGAATGAAATTTTGATGATCCACCGCAGAAACCATAAATATTGGCCCCGAATTTTGGTGCAAGGATAACAATTTTGGGAGAGGAGTTAAGACGATTAAATCAACCCTAGTGCTCAACTGGTACTTATTTCATCGACCCGAAAAGATTGGAAGACAAAGCCCACTTCGGTGGAATTTGAACTCAGATCGTAAAAACAGACAAAATGCCACTAAGCATTTTCCCCGGTGTGCTAACAATTCTGTCAGCATAAATATTTATTTCTTTATTGCCCACAAGGGGCTAAACATAGAGGGGACAGACAAAGGGATTAAGTCGATTACATCGATCCCAGTGCGTAATTGGTACTTATTTAATTGACCCCGAAAGGATGAAAGTCAAAGTCGACCTCGGCGGAATTCGAACTCAGAACATAACGGCTGAAGAAATGCCGCTAGACATTTCGTCCGGCGTGCTAACGATTCTGTCAGCTTGCGCCGTCTGCCAGCATAAATATTAGCTTGTACCAACTAAATATTGGAGACTGATCAGGTTTCATTCAGTGAGCCTAATACGACAGAAATTTTAATGTTCTCATTTATCTGATAAAAAAATCCCATTTCTGCATAATTTAACAAGATACGCCTGCGTATGGGTGTGTGAGGATGGGCGTGTGTGCATACACATGTATTCGTACGCGTGTGTGTCCATACATACGTTTAAATATATATGCGCATAAATAATCTCTGTATAATAATAGCCGATATAAATGTTGGTTGCTTGGTTCTTAGTTGATTTTTCCACTCATGCTTTACATCAAATAAAGAGAAGAGAGCGAGCGAGAGAGCTGCAGAGAAAGTTAACAGTAGGTTACATGTTACCAGTAGTACTAAGAATGACCCCCCCCCCCCCCACCTCTCTCTCTCTCACTCACATACGTTATCTTTTATTTCTTTCAGACGTTAGACTGCGGCTGTGCTGGGGCGCAGTTTTAAAGAATATTAGTCGAACGAATCGATCTCAGTACTTGTTACTGTTATTAATTTTTTTGAGCTTGTTACTTATTCTATGGTCCACCTTTACCGAACCACTAGGTTACTGGGACGGAAACGCACCAACGCCGGTTGTCAAGCAGTGGTAGGGGCAAACACAGACAGAAAGACACATGCGCAGACACACACAGACACACAGACACACACACATATACGACGGGTTTCTTTCAGGTTCCATCTACCAAATCTACTAATCCGAGACATCAGTAGAAGACACTCGTCGAAGATGCCACCCTGTGGGACTTTAACCAAACCCATGTAGTTGGGAAGGAAACTTCATGTCATACAGCCATACAGCAACCTTCATGCAATACATTCACGCCTGCCCCGATATATATATGTATATATAACGAGGTCTATACATACTGAGGTAGTGCCTACGGATATATCTATCCCTTAGATGGTTGCATAACCTCTAGTTTATATCTTACTTAACATACATGTATATATATATATATATATATATACATAATTAGGATAAAGTCATTAATTAATGATTCAAATATACATATATGTATATATATGTGTGTGTGTGTTTGTGTTTGTGTGTGCATTCGTGACTGTGTGTGTCTGCATGTGCGTGTATATGCGTGTGAACGCGTGTGCGTGCGTGCGTGCGTGCGTGTGTGTGTGTGTGTGTGTGTATGTGTGTGTGTTTGTGTGTGTTTGTGTATTTGTTAGTGTGTGTGTATGTGTGCGTGCGCGCGCGTATGAGTTTCAGCTAGTATTAATTCATGACATGTCGAAGTAGTACCACTTCATGTCATGTTGTGTAACTCCATAGATTTCTGGACTAGAGAGGTTTGTACCGAAACAAATTCAAGCAGTTATTGGTTCTTTCTTAAACGAATTTGTTTAGGATGAATACCATGGTCGAATATTATGTATAATTTCTCCCTTGATAATAGACAAGTACCCGCAGAGGTAAAAAAAAAAATTGGGAAAGCAAAAACGAAAGAAAATTGTCGCAATGTAATTATGTACTGAGACCTCGGTTTTTGAAGGGGGAACTTATGAACTAAAACTTGCATACCTTAAACCTGTTAAGTACTCCTGGCTGTATATTTTTGATATTTGCTTTGATAATTAATTTTTGGATTTCATTTCATTATGTCTCACGATGCTCCGTCCGTCTTCCGTTTTACTCCAGATCTCTTCACTTTAATAGTTAAAACATGGCGCAGGAGTGGCTGTGTGGTAAGTAGCTTGCTTACCACCACATGGTTCCGGGTTCATTCCCACTGCGTAGCATCTTGGGCAAGTGTCTTCTACTATAGCCTCGAGCCGACCGAAGCCTTGTGAATGGATTTGGTAGACGGAAACTGAAAGAAGCCCGTCGTATATATGTATATATATATATATATATATATATATATATATATATATATATATATATATATATATATATATATATATATGTATGTGTGTGTGTGTGTGTGTGTGTGTGTGTGTGTTTGTGTGTGTGTGTGTGTGTGTGTGTTTGTGTGTGTGTGTGTGTGTGTGTGTGTGTGTGTGTGTTTGTGTGTCTCTGTTTGTCCCCCTAGCATTGCTTGACAACCAATGCTGGTGTGTTTATGTCCCCGTCACTTAGCGGTTCGTCGAAAGAGACCGATAGGATAAGTACTAGGCTTACAAAGAATAAGTCCCGGGGTCGATTTGCTCGACTAAAGGTGGTGCTCCAGCATGGCCGCAGTCAAATGACTGAAACAAGTAAAAGAGAAAACCGAATGTCACAGTCCACCTGAATTGGACTGACGTCACCCAAATAGTATCTACAACAATGTACCTGGTTTTTAACGCCTTTGGTGCTTTTTCTGCTATTCTGTTGACTACTGCCTAACGCCTTATATGTATTGTGAAGACTGAAGATGACGACCAGGGAATCATGCACTCCTTGCATTCTATCATGGTATCATGTACTTTGCCTGTCGTTCTTCAAAATTAACACACACAAATACACACATAAATACACGCATGCAAACAGACACGCTCAAACAAACAGACACACACGCATATACACGCATACACACACGTTTACTCAGGGGTGTATGTGAGTGTGTGTCTGTATAGAGAAAAAATATAGATGTAGATTAGCACACACAAACACACACACACACACACACACACACACACACACACACGCACACATTTATAGCAATTTCTGACTGTAACAATTTGACCCAACGAGAAAAACTTTGACATTATGTGAATTGCAAGAAAGAGTAGATAAACCTCCCTCAAATTACATCCTGCTGTCTTGCAAAGGGACCACATATCGAACAATGTGGTCCTGGATATATATATATACATACATACGTATGCGCGCGCGTATATATATGTATACATACACACATAAATACATATGTATGCGTATGTGTATGTATATATATATATATATATATATATATATATATATATATATATATATATATATACACATACATACATAATATAATGTTATATATATATATAGTTAGATAAATAGACAGATAGATAGATAGATAGATAATTTTGTGTATGAGAAATTTTGTTTTTAGACGTGCTGTATTCTTGAGTTTATAAATATGCATATACATATGAAGACACGCACACATACGGACACACACGCACACACACACAGGCATGCACACATCCACACACACACACACACACACTCACGCACACGCACATACACATACAAACACACACATATACTTTCACATCAGTTTAATTATATTTATCTCTCTCTAACTTATAATTTTCTTTCCGACTGTTCTCGTTCACTTAATCTTTTATTCTATTTCTTTGCGTGCGTGCATGTATGATGTCTGTATGTGTGTAGAAGCGCGCACACTGCATCGCTTTTCCTATTTGTTCTATCTCTTTCTTCTTAGCACACTTATATATGTGCGCAGAGATGTGTGCACGAACACAAACTAAAGCGCACGATCATGTAAATATGTGAACTCTTCGCACGCAAACCATATCACACGTCATCTTCGTCACACTTCTTATTTCTTCGTGTTACATATATTTCTCCGTTCACACTTGTCTTTCGCCTCTCACGCTTTCCCACTTCCCTGCCTCACTGTTGCTTTCTGATTCTTAATTACACGCAGAGACACATGCTATGTATCAAAATCGTTTCGGGCTTTTACTAACTTCATATAAATATGCATACATACAGAGACATACATAATACATTTATAATTCAAGTACAGACAATTTCTTTCTCGCACGCGCAAGCAGACGTATTCAGATATATGTATATATTGCTGCTCACACTGTCACATGTACGTACGTATCCATATCATAGTTAGTCAACGAACGAAGAAGAGAATGTTCAATACTTGGTAGAGAATACAAAATATAGTGTTTATTCAAAATGAATTCATTTTCATGCGCCCCGAATTTCCTCATCGATCTTCAGATAAGAACTGTTTTCATTCAGGATTTGGGTTAATTTTTTATACACTGGATTGGGTGATTTCTTTTGTTTATGACTATCGATTTCATTGGCGAGTTTGTCGTATAATTTTATTAGGAACATTGCCTACCGTTGTTGTCGTTTCATTTGTTAATTCGTTGGGTGTTCTGTTTCCGTTTGCTGACTTCGTTGTTCTGCTTTAGTTGTATATAATTTTTCAAACCCTGTTCTTGTTTCTCTAAAATGACTCATCTGTAATATCATTTCTCATTAGTTCAACTCAGCAGTCGTTTTGTCCCTGTTCATCTATTGCTTAACTCCGTCCTGCTTCCTTTTCCATAAAGCAGAAGAGATTCTGTACTTATTTCGTTGTCCCAAGAGGTTTCAAGAGCAAAGTGAACTTTGGCAGGATTCGAACTTAGAACGTAAATATTCATAATCAAATACTGCGCATAATTTTACCAGATCGTTCATCAGTTCAGCTACCCATCAATCAGGTTTCATTAGATAAATTAAAACTTATAGCGTTAACCTTCTTTGATTGATAGAGACAGTTTTTAACTTAGAAAAAGAGACAATAAGTTCCTGGAAAATTATCGATGTATTGCGCCAGCAACAGATAAGTGCAAAAAGTTTAAAATTACAATTTATGAAGATGATTTTTTCTCATTTACAGAAAAACGGCTGAAGAATTCTGTCCGAAATGTTAGCTGATTCCTTTTCTTGTCAGTGAAGCAACTTCTTTCAACTTTTAATTTCGATTTTATGACAATCTTACAGTGAGCATAATCTGCGAAACATGTTTTCGATCCGGTTGAAGCTAATCCCTTCCACACACGCTTATAATGCAATTTCGAATGACATGAACAGCATATCTTCCTAAAAACTCTTTACCCCTAATACATCGAATCCATACTTCCCGTTAAGAAGGAACTAATGCAGGTCTTTTACAATATAGATGCTTCTTATTTTCGATGAAGTACATACTGGTTTCTAACATTAGCACATGGTTATTTGGGGTGAGATATAGTCGGATCACCATCATTTGCCTGGTAATTTATGTTACAGACTTTCAGGAGATGGGAGAACAAAGTTGATCTCGGCGGGATTTGAACTCTGGAAGCAAAGAACCATAATTTAATATCTCAAGGCATTATGCACTACGCTCTTACGACTCTTCTAATCCATCACCCTTCGACGAAAGAATATATTATTTACAGTATAAGATTTGAGACTTCAACTCCAAATAGTAACCGCATGTTCACTCTTTGCCTTCATCCAAGGCTTAATTTCGCTTATTTATCTGATGTCAGAGGACGGAATCGTCGTACCATATAAATTGAGCCGATGTGCCATGGAAATTCAACAGATGAACCATATAAATCGAACTGATGTACCGCATATACTTCTAAGTCAATGACTGGCTTAGAAGCCAATAGCTATTGAAATGAAAGAAATGGAGGGAGGGGGTGGAATAAAAAGTAAAAAAATAAACAAACAAAAAAACTAAACTAATCTATATTAATGGCTTTGGGATTTTTTCTTCTTCTTTCCTTTATTAAACAATACACACCTCTGCAGATACATTGGTATACACGCACGCACGTGCTTGGAGACACATACACATCTATACCGTACACTTATTTTCATTCATACACACTTTCATACACAAGAAATGCTTGATGCCGTCATCATTCTGCCTTTTGCTCAGTTATAGCAGCGTTAAATACGTGTGAGGTTTATATATATATATATATATATATATATATATATATATATATATATATATATATATATATATATATACACATATGTATATATATATATATATATATATATATATATATATATATATATATATATATATATATATATATATATATATATATATATATATATATATATATATATATATGTATATATATATATATATACACACATATATATATGTGTGTGTATATATATATATATATATATATATATATATATATATATATATATTACATAATATATATATAACATATAATGTATATATAAAGAAAGAGAGAGAGAGAGACAAAGAGGTAGATAGATAAATATGCATATACATCCATCAAACTATCTCTCCCACCTCTCTCTCTCTCTCTCTCTCTCTACGTGTGCGTGTGTGCATGCTTGTGTGTATAGAAGATATACAATCATGTCGATAATCCATAGGTGATAAAACTCTCCCACTACCTACCTACCTACCTACCTACCTACCTATCTACCTATTTATACATACATACATACATACATACATACATGCATAATACATACGTACGTACATACACACAAGATTCTTTCACTCTGTTCTATTTTCTTCGCATAGACGTTGTCTTCATAGCTCTAATTAATTTTTAATTTCTTTTACAGCACTTCTAGAGGAAAAATGCCTAATTTGCAAACCGAGCTGCTTATAGTGAAACAAAGCACACTTATTAAATGCGCGCATGCACGCACGCACACACACACGCATACACACACACACACTCGCAGACGCACATACACAGACATTTACGCTCGCATGCACCATAATACAAACGTATGTGTGTATGTATGAATGTGCGCTTAATTATTTTTCTCTGTGTGTTATGTGACTATAATTAGTTATGTGCACGCCGGTATGGTTATCTCCTTACATCCACCATGAGCATGCTTAAAGAAGGCAAAAAATCAACGAAAGCAACTGTGAAAGGTTATTTTAATGTAACTTTTCATGCATTTTTATATATCTTTGATCTTAATATCATTTATCACGAGCGTTGTGACATGACCGAAAACTGGGTCTTTGGATTGACATACTCTATATTCTTAATTCCTTATTCAGCTAAATCCTCAATGTAGTTTCTTCAAGATCGGTGACTCCATTTTAGGTTAAAACATTTTTGATGACAGAATAGTCTTTTATTCATTTATCCTACATCGTTTACTGGTTTCATTTATTGGACTGCAGCCATTTATTGGACAGCACCACGCTCAAGAGTTTCAGTACAGTAGTTACAGATCGAAACGCATTTCCCAGCTGAAGGCGGCGAGCTGGCTGAGTCATTAGCGCGCCGGGCAAAATGCTTAGCTGTGTTTCGTCCGTCTTTATGTTCTGAGTTCTAATTCCGCTGAGGTTGACTTTACCCTTCGTCCTTTCGAAATCGATAAAATAAGTACTGGTTGAACACGGGTCGATGTAATCGATTTAACCTCTTCCCCGAACTATCAGGCCCTGTGCCAAAATTTGAAACCATATTATATAATAGCTGAGGTACATTTTTGGTGTAATGGGAAGTAACTTGGCACATGATTTTATACCGGTACACACACATATAGACATAAACACACAAATGTATATATATATGTATGTATATAAATGTATATATATATATATATATATATATATATGCTATGTCCTGGTTTCTTCAAGTTTGTTCATCTCCCCCCTTTCTCTCTCCCCCTGTTTTTAACATAGTTGCTGAGTAAATAATCTATAGTAAATGTTTTATTGAGTACTCGTTAAATTTCGCGTCGGTTTAAAATGAATTCAGATGCATTTTATGTCTATAACACTCACATAACCTCACGAGTGTGTCCACGCTTACGCGCGCGCGCACACACACAGACACACACACACACACACACACACACACACACACACACACAATGTCAGATTTGTGAAACGTATATTAGTATATATTATAAATAGTGAAAGCCTTTGTCTGATACAGAACTCTATTCTCAGAGAAAAATTCCTCTATATAGCAAGCAATTCTTGACAATGTTCACGTCAGACTCGAATAAACTCTCACTTTTGATATAAGCACCTCCTCATACACACACACATGCACGTAGACATGCATACAGACATAGAAGCGTTGCCTGGTTTTAAAGATGGGGAGCGAGCACGTAAAAATGGGCGCGGTGACATATACCAAACAATTTTCAACCCATTTCTCTTATATTACATGAAATATTTCATTACTTATAATATACGCAATTGTATTCAGCATTAATTAATATTGCAGTTCTATATTTAAGAGATGAGGAATCATGTACATTATTTACATTTGACGGATATTTGTCCTCATCTTGTTTGTTGTTAACACAACGTTTCGGCTGATATACCCTCCAGACTTCATCAGGTGACTTGGGGAAATTTCGAACCTGGGTTCTCATTCCTAAGGTATTTTTCGATGTTATTATTATTATTATTATTATTATTATTATTATAATTATTATTATTATTATTATTATCCAGGTCACTGCCTGGAATCGAACTCGGAATCTTGGGGTTAGTAGCCCGCGCTCTTAACCACTACGCCCGGATATATGGCGCAGTGGTTAAGAGCGCGGGCTACTAACCCTAAGATTCCGAGTTCGATTCCAGACAGTAACCTGAATACTACTACTACTACTTCTACTACAACTACTACTACTACTACTACTACTACTACTACTACTACTACTACTAATAATAATAATAATAATGATAACATCGAAAAATATCTTAGGAATGAGAACCCAGGTTCGAAATTTCCCCAAGTCACCTGATGAAGTCTGGAGGGTATATCAGCCGAAACGTTGTGTTAACAACAAATAAGATGAGGACAAATATCCGTCAAATGTAAATAATGTAAATAATGTATTAATTAATATCTTGTGTTATGTTTCATTAACAATGTCATTATGTATAAAACTTACAACTACTGATGTAGGTGTGACGCGAAAAAGATGAGATTTCACGGGATCATTCAGTATCGAGAGATTATGACGTTAGGATATGTTTTCGTTCTTCAGATGTCTGCAGCTACCAACACGTCACAGGAGATTGAGCAGACAGTTCAAAAACTCTGGAGGTTAGTCAAATAAAGTAATGACTCCAGAAAATTCTTTCACGATAATACGAGTATCAAATAAAAAGAAACAAATGAGCTCGACTTTTATCGCATAGGTGAACTAAAGAGGTAAAAAAAAAATATTGCTGAAAAGGCGCCAGTTTTGAAAAATATGCTTGGTGGGAGCAGTCAGTCCCTTGCCGACCCCGCCTTAGCTACACCACTGTACCCACATAAGGTTTCTAACAACTAAATTTCATTCACATGAAAGTCTAAAAAGAAAATGCGCAAATCAGAGGTATCAACCATTTCGATCAAACTAATGTTTAATATTCTATTTGTTCCTATACGAAAACAATTTGTTTTGCATTTAATTCATATTTTCCTCTTCATCACATCATTTGAACTGGCTTCAAAGCTGTCTCGTGTTGGCTGATCATTAGACACCATTAGATACATTTTGTTTTATTTATTTATTTATTTTTGGTGAAGAGAACTTATAAAACACGCAATTTGATATCGTATTATAATTTTTGCTTGTTACTCAGTTAGCAAGTTAGCACGTGCGTTACGTTCTGTTGGACAGTTAGCTCTAAAAATTAGTATTATTATTAAAGGCGACGAGTAGGCAGACTCGTTAGCAAACCGAACAACTTGTTCCGAATTGATGTTCTGCTTTCAAATTCTGCCAAGGTCGACTTTACTTTCGATTCAATAAATAAGCAACAAGTGACCATTGGAGTTGATATAATCGACTAACTCCCTTTCCATAAAAATTTCTGTTATTATTATTATTATTATTATTTTTTTTTTTCTTTTGCTTTTAATAGAAATGATTATTATATCCTCGTAGCATGGTGGTTATTTGCCTCTGAAACAAGTAAGGTGGCTGATTGAAGAAGAAATTAAAATGTTTCCCAATTTGTTTCGTTAACACCGGCCTATGTTGCCGTCATTATACAGGATGTACACAAAGTTTGGGTACATGGAGCAAATAAAATCATAACATAAACAATTAAATATAAGAGATAGTAATTTCTTAGAGTATGTGTTAATCCCCATGTACCCAGACTTTGTGGACACCCTGTATAATTGATGCGTATATCTTATTGTTGTTGTTTAGCCAGAATACTGCCTTGATCGAGTAAACCAATGATCAAACGTTTTCAAGACGTGACCATCCTTGTGTAGCAGGGCCTAAATTGTTTACTGAAGTACATTGATGTAGATACGTAAGCATAATCTGGTGAATTGTTATAACGTGGGTAACAATGCCGTGTGGTGTTTATTTACAGCGCTTTACGTTTTGTGCTCAAATCCTGCCGTGGTCAGCTTGCCTTTAATCTTCTGGAGCCGATAAAATAAGTTCTTTTTGTACGTCGGAATCGATATAATCAAATATTCTGCTCCTTCAACACTTCAAAAAATCAATAAGATTGATCACTTATTAATAGAAACTTCCGATCAAATGGGTGAAGTAATTGACTCTATTTATCTGCAGTAATCTGTGACGATATAAATAGTAATATTGATTTCTTACATAGGAACTAAATATCAAGTTTGGGAAAGGAGTTAATCGATACCATTGACCCTAGTACTTGCAGGTACTTTCTTTTATCGAACCCGAAAGGATGAAGAGTAACGTCGGTGGGATTTCGACTCAGAACGTCGAGATCCGGAATAAATACTGCAATGTAGCTTGTCTGACACCCTAATGATACCGGAAGTAATATTGGTTTCAAATTTCAGTACAAGGCTAGCAATTTCGGGGTCGATTACATCGACCACAGTGCTCAACTGGTATTCATTTTATCGACCTGAAATGATGAAAATCAACCTCGGTAGAATTTGCACTCAGAACGTAAAGACGGACGAAATACCGCTAAGCATTTTTCTCGGCGTTCAAACGATTCCGCCAGCCCGCCGCCTTAATTCCGGAAGTAATATTGTTCATCATATGTAAATGTAGACACGTGAAGTGCACACACACATACACACACACACACACACACACACACACACACACACAGCTTATATCTATGAGCGTTGATATTTGACTGTTTGTCTCTAAACAATACTGCGGATCCTCAACAATTATTGATCAAAATTTGCATACATCTCTAAACTGCTCTCTCAATAATGCACGAAAGGAAAAAAAGTCGTATTGAAGGTCTCCCTGGGGAAATATCTGTACATTTGTAATGCGTATTCTCAACTGAACAAACATACAATTGTATTATATATATACCTACGAGTTCGACAAGCTATCAGTATGACAGCAACAGTTGATAGATATAATTATATGTACATAGTCTTTTTCGATTTCTGATTTTCAATGAACACATCATTACGAATACGATTGTTCTTTAATAGTTAGAAACTAAAGTTTAATAACTTGCAAAGAAATTTAGCGATTTAAGTTTAACTAAATGCAAAAACAACAAAAACTAAAAACAAACAGCTTCCCACTCGTCTGGCAAACCGGAAAATGCTGTGCATATATAGAAATCAAAATTCAGTTCAATGCTTATTTCCCGACTCAATTTTTTCATAACTTTCTTAATGCATACTTTTTTAATGAAATTTTGCCTATTCAAACGTGCTCCCTAACAGTTTTGTTCAGTCACGAATTTCTTAATAATGTATATTTTTATAACATTTATCCGATATACATTCTTGAAGGCGTAAATCACGATTACGTTAATGAAAATTTTAAAAAGAATCATTTTTGTTTCAATGCAGAAAAGAAAAACAACAGTAAAACAATCCAGAGCTTTTTAATCATTGCAACTCTACTGAAATATAAATACAGAGCAACAATGTTTACTACTCTATATTTTATATCTATATCTATATCTATATATATATATATATATATATATATATATATATATATATATATATATATATATATATATATATATATATATATATATATATATATATAATAAAGTAAAGTTGTGGAATACCGTACGAGTGGAAATATATATGAAAGAAGGTTTGAAAATGCACTTATTTTAAAGATATTTATTTACTTAACCGGTTTGACTTTTTTAGAAATGTGTTTGAATTGTCCTTGTGGTGCGTGTGTGTGTGTGTGAGCATGTATGTGTGTGTTGTATTTATTAGGTGTTCTTGTACGTTGGGTTTATCCAGGTGATGTGTATGTGTGTGCATGTGTGTTCCGTGTATGTTGGTACTGGGTATGCGTTTGTATGTGTGTGTATGTGTGTATGTGGGTATGGTTTATGTAGTTTCCTGGTGTATATGTGTACATGTGTGTGTGCGCTGTAATTGTGAGTGATTAGTTTTGTTTGTATTGTTAGTGCAGTATGTGTGTGTATACGTGTGGGTGTGTTTGTGTGAGTGCGTCTATGTGGCTTGTATTTGTCGGGGAGGTGTGTCATTGTGTGTGCATGCTTCTGTGCATGTGTGCTTGTGAGTGTTTGTTGTGATTGTTGGGATTGTATTGTGTGTGTTTTTCTTTTGAGTGTGTGTGTGACATTTTTACTGGGGAACGGTCGTATGGTGTTTGTATGTGTGTGTACATATGTATGCAAATATGCGTGTGTGAATATGATTTGTGGTTGCCGGAGTGGTGTGTAGGTGTGTGCATGTACCTGTTTACTTATGTGTGTATGGGTGTTGGTTGTGGTTGCTACAATTGTATTGTAAGTGTATATATGCGAGTGTTAAACGCACTCACGCACACACACGAACAAACACATATACACATACACACACATGCGCGCACACAACGCCCTAACAAATATTAATCACACACATACACACTCACACAAACGTGCACACACATACATACACCATCCTACCATAGATAAAACACACACACACTCTCATACACATGCCACACACGCACACATACAGACATACACATACATATGAACCATCACACACATACAGTTGCTTACACACAGACACACACACACACACGCACACACACACACACACACACGCACACACACACACACACACACACCACAAGGATATTTAAAACAACACACCCACTCAGACAGAGAGACACACACACACTCCAACACTCACACAAAACACTCCCACGCACACACGCAGATGCACACATACATACACACACACATACGCACACATACGTACACACCCTCACACATACATACGGCTACTCTCACACACACACACCACAAGGACGATTAAAACAACACATACATACTCAGACAAAGAGATATACGCACACTCTCACGTACACACACCTAACATCCCCACCGACACAAAAAACACACAAACACACACTCATATACACATTCCACAATGAACTCTGGGACCAATAAAAACGGCACACACACATACACACACACACACACACACGGACACAAACACACATATATACACACACACATAGAGATGTGCACAAAACCAGTCCCCAAAACCAGTGAACCATGACAGACTAGCTCACAGACCAACCAAAAATAAAAATAAAAATAGAATTAAAAAATCCCTTCTAACTCTTCCTTCCTTCCACCCCAGCTAACCAGTCATACTGTCTCTTAAGACAGCAAAACATTCCCTCAATACACACAAGAGAGAAAAAAAAGCCAGGTCAGTTCCTCCTCAACTTTTCGCGATTATCAAAGAATATGTATATGTATTTTTCCATATATGTATTTTCATACTTACACTGTTTTAAACAATATGTATATGTATTTTTTCATATATGTATTTTCATACTTACACTGTTTTAAACATTTTCATCTTATTATCAGAGAATGTGTGATAATCAGTATGTAACACTACAAAGTTCATACAAAGCTTTATACTTTAAATATATTCCTCTTATTATCATCAAAGAATGTATATATGTATTTTAATACTCAAACTGTTTTTTAACATTTTTTATTATTCTCAAAGACTTTTGATAATCTTTTTCTAAACAAGTGAAACCGGTTAAGTAAATAAATATCTTTAAAATAAGTGCATTTTCAAACCTTCTTTCATATATATACATATAGGTGTGTGTGTGTGTGTGTGTGTGTGTGTGTGTGTATATATATATATATACACACACACACACATATATATACATATGAATGCATATATTCATATATGTATCTATATGCATATACTTATATTTCTATATGTTTATATATGTATTTTACTGGAAAGTAATACATTTGTATTGAAATACTTTATTTTTTATTGAATATATATATATATATATATATATATATATATATATATAAAATTTATATAGGGGCATTACTATACAATAACGCCTCACGCTAAGAGGGACCCCAGAAGTCAAACTGCTATAATAAGCACATTTTTACCGATCGCGAGGGAATGCAACTCTCAATGTTAACCTCCTAAAAACTTTTAACGTAACGGTAAACCAATGGTTTCATAATCAACACAGTAACCTGCATCTTTTATGCATCAGTACACGTATGGTCAAGACACATAAAAATAAACATAAATCAATATACTCGACGAACACTCCATTTATTCAGCATATTGTTGTTGTTGTTGTTGTTGGCACTCCGTCACTTACGACGTCGAGGGCTCCAGTTGATCCAATCAACGGAACAACCTGTCCGTGAAATTAACGTGCAAGTAGCTGAGCACTCCACAGACACGTGTAGCCTTAACGTAGTCCTCGGGGATATTCAGCGTGACACAGTGTGACAAGGCTGACCCTTTGAATTACAGGCACAACAGAAACAGGAAGTAATAGTGAGAGAAAGTTGTGGTGAAAGAGTACAGCAGGGTTCACCACCATCCCCTGCTGGAGCCTCGTGGAGCTTTAGGTGTTTTCACTCAATAAACACTCACAACGCCCGGTCTGATAATCGAAACCGCGATCCTATGACCGCGAGTCCGCTGCCCTAACGACTGGGCCATCGCGCCACCACATATTCAGCATAGTACATAGACTATTGTTTATCCCTATATATCCATGAAAGAGGCGGACTTTTTGAATTACACTTTGCAATTTAGTTGAGAACTGAATTAATGGTGAAGCTTGGAAGCTGTTGCGGTTGACGAAATGGTTAACTTAAGAATATATTCAACGACTACCGTGGTTGAATGATATATATATATATATATATATATATATATATATATATATATATATATATATATATCTTCATATGGTGCTATATGTAAATTCTAATTGAACTTTATGTTGACACTGTTTTTGCAAACTGTTGATGAAATGTCAAATGTTAGGTTTCCAAGTCTGCCCCAAACGATTACTCCTTAAACAAATTCAAAGAAGAGAGCAATGAGTTGAATTGTTGAGGAATACAAAAACTCAAGAATTTCTATCGCTTCTCTTCGTCTGAGAATGAGAAAAAGAATGGAAGTGATACTGTCATTTTGGCTGTAAGCATGAACTTTAGATCCTATCCCGAACATAGTGAACGAACAGTATGGATGAAATGTCTGTTGTTGCTATAGAAATAGGAAACTTGATGTCCTGTTACTTATTAACTATGTATTTGCTTTTTTGTTTGAGTAGACACTTTATTTTATGTGTATTACTCCACTCGACTGTCAATTATAGATAGCAGATTTATTGGACGGAATGACGTGACTGAAAAATCAAAGACAAAATGGATAAAGGATTGCTAATACCATTCTTACATACATACATACATACCATTATATCTGTGTGCGTGCGTGCGTGCGTGTGTGTGAGAGTGTGTGTGTGTGTGTGTGTGTGTGTGAGTGTGTGTGTGTGTGTGTATGTGTATTAATTGATAAATACTTATGAGGAAACGTCAACTCCATCTGTACAGCGGTGATTTGTATGAATGTTGGGATTTCTGGAGACATAACATCATAAGTCGCTTAGCTGATAACATAACGTCTCATCACTTTGCACAATTATAGACAGTTCTTGCTTTTATTATGAATACTAAATGAAAAACGAAGAGCAATTATATATATGCTCATTCATGCGATGCGTGAAACTGTTCATTTCCCTAATATACTGAGTCAGCAAAATGCTTCCGATTCTATATTGATATTTTCGCTGTACACAGCCACAAATGTCTTAGGAAACGGAAAGGACTTTTAACGCTGCATTTCTTCCAACGCCTACGGCCACTCGGCCTACTATAGTTTGGGCGGTTGAATTTATCCATCACATGGGTATCTGTAGGTTAAATTAATCCATTACACTAGGTAGTAATACAGCTATTAACTATTCGTAGAAAGCCTTCGATTTCAGAATAGCTCCATGTATTTGGAGGACGTGCAATGAAAATTATGGGTATTACTTGTCCTCTTCTCACCAAACAATGGAAAGAATATAAATAGGGTTTTCTGAGGAACTTTATATATTATTCGGAGTGATGTTCTCACCTTGGTTGTTGTTTTCACTACGTTTGGGATGTGTACACTCCAGGTTTTTTCGGGCGTCATGTGATTAACATTAGTACCTTGCCTGAGATTGAACCTGTAGATGACTGCACTGCATTAACTAGCGTCTTTATCCCTTCATCCACTACACCGTGCCCGTAATCAGTGTCACAGTGAATTTTTAACGTTTATAAACCTTCATTGATGTGTTATGTCAATCCCAGGCAATGCACTATGCTCAATTACAAGACACCTGAAGAAGACTGGAGCGTACAGAGCCGAAACGTAGTGAAAGTGACAATCAATATGAGGACACCACTCGAACTAATACATAATATGTAACTAGATTTTGCTTATCGTTAAATACTAAAGAGCTTAAATATCCATGAATATAATGACCGAACGATGTTGGTCCACCACAAAGAAATATTGCTTTATATGTGTCCATACCCACCAGAAAACGACAGACCGGACAACTGTGTATCAAGACGGCGAATTAGCGGAGTCGTTAAGGAGTCGAATAGAAAACTTTACGACATTTATTTCAAATTGCTGTTCTCTGTGTGTTCCCATTACGCCGAGGTCGACTTTGCTTTTTATCTTTTCGGACTGGATAAAAAAAGGTTCTAGCCTAGAGCGGTGGATTAGCGGACTGTAAGAAGGATGGGCCGGATTCCTTGGACGATTTTATTGTGATCTTCAGTATTCTCTTGTCGTAATATACTATATATATATTTAGCCCGGGTGACGCATTTAGATATCCTGAAGCCAGAAACCAGACGAGAATGGCTACAACAGAACAGGTGAAGCCTATTCTGTTGTAACCATTCAAGTCTGGCTTCTGGCTTCAGGATATTTTTTTTCTTTCTCACCCGTTTCAGTGGCATTATTACAGGTCACGAAGAGTCACTTCTTTCCCGACTACATATACAGTAATGCCTCAATGTACTAGTTAATTTCTTCCGGAGACTGTTCGTAAAGCGAAAACTCGTAAAGCAGAGCAATAATTTCCCCATAGTAGCAATGCTATATATTGTAATTCGTTCCCAGAAAAAATATTTTACCAACAAAATTTATAATACTCGTAAATAAATGGCAATAAAACAACAGTAGAATGTAAAGAATATTTTAGGTAAAGTGAAAAGAATGTCAAGATCATTTATAATAAAAAATATCATTATTATAATTGTTTTATGAATCACTTTCACTTGCACAAGACTCGTGCACACCATCACTTATAGATGCGATCGTAGACAGACAGGTAGATTTCTTTTTAAAAAACAAGTCTAGAGTCGTTTGATTAGAAGAAGCTTTTTTTTTTCGTTCTCATTAATTTTTCCGGTGACATTTGTTATGGTAATAGAAACTTGTTATGCTTTTATGTTTATTATAAAATAAAACTCGTAAACCTGAGGTCTCGTAAAGCGGATGCTCGTAAATTGAAGCATTTCTATCCCCCTCCCCCTCCCTCCCTACTACCTACCTACCTACCTACCTACCTACATATATGCATACGTACTAGCATACCATCATTGCTATTATGTTAAACTGTTGTATGTCCAAATTTGGCCAAATGCGTTTTTTTGTTTTCAAAATTTATTTTTGCTTGCTATAGCCGGTTCTTTTGGCCAAACTATCGCATCTCCAGCTGCTCAGATGCTAAGATATCAAAAATTGTCATAGTGTAGTACAACGATTTTGCTATGAAATGGTGAAACTATTTTTTCGGTTTCTGAAAAAGCAACATTTTGGACTTACGACATTTTACATAATAGCAACGATATATTTTTTGCTGAATCAGCCATTGATTCATATGGTAAATGCTGGTATCTAGCTGGGATCTAGCCAAACTATCAGAGATGGAGTAGTCAAGACTGATGAGCTAAGCGATACTAGCTAGATAATATAGGGACCTCGCTTGCTGTTGGGCAGTTATCTTCACTGTCAGTGCATAGACATGTACTTCTTTGCGGCTATAAGGGTCTTCGACTCTTGTTTCTAGCAATGTAGGTGCTAGCCCTCCTCGTCATTCACTATTAGTAACAACTGAAATTTTCCTTTTTGACTTTTTATTGCGTGTAGCCGCCTTCGTTATTTTATGCATACATGCATACATGCATACACACACACACACACACACACACACACACACACACACACACACATACATATATATAATAAATAACAACGGAAGCAGTATCAATTCTAAAAAGCAATCTTTATATCCAACTTAACGTGGATGTTAAGGTGGACGTAGAGATTGCCTTATATATATGTGTGTGTGTGTGTGCGTGTGTGTGTATGTGTATGTGTGTGTGTGTGTGTGTGTGCGTGTGTGGGTGCGTGTGTCATAAATGAAAAATGCATTAAATTCTACAAAACGTACATGTATGGCACACAGAAAGACCCTAATTCTTCATCATTTGTTGACCAAAAATACTAATACTCAGTTTCGTGCCTTCGTATATCGGCTGAACCCGCAAGGGTGGACGTACGAAAGTAAGCAAATGTGATTTGAAACGATAGACGAACATGAGAATGATGGGTAACGCCTTAAGACAGGAGAAAATGTTGACCGGAAGGCTAAGTGTCCGGTAGCGAAAAAGTAGAGATGGAAGAATTAGTCACGGGTCACGTGTGGGTAGTAGATAGAAGGGAAGGAGGAGGATGAGAGAGAGAGAGAGAGATAGATAGATAGATAGCGAGAGAGAGAGAGAGAGAGAGAGAGAGAGAGAGAGAGAGATAGATAGATAGATAGATAGAGAGAGAGAGAGAGAGCGAGAGAGAGAGAGAGAGAGAGGCAGATATAAAATGACAAGAGTACGCTCACAATGTGTGTATGTGTGTAGAAGATTGAGTAGAAGAAAGCTTTTTAATTTCATCTACACATGCATATTTAATTTGTGAAGACGAACAAGTTGTATGTGACAATTTCACTCAGACAGTGTAAAATGTCTACATTTTCTTTGCATTACTCTATTTTTAGTTCTCTTTAAACTTTAGCTAGTGTTGATGTCTATGTGTAGCCCTAGGCAGGTCAATCTTGGACGGGCAAAGATTTATGATCAAAAATATCCCGTTTATGAGAATTCCGAATGTTTTAGAGCAGGGTTTCATCCGGCACGCGTGATGACTTTGAAAAGTGTAAAAATTATATTATTTATTTACTTACTTACTGTGATTGTTTGAGTATGACTGATGATAGAGTCAATGATTCAAGTTCTAATAGAAAAACTCCCTTCAATTATTTAAAGATTTGTTTATTGTATTGAAATAAATATTTTTTTGAAATTAGTTAAATGACTAACAACGTGTTTAAATTTTTTAGCTCAACATTTCGCTCTGTTTTACCTTACCCAAAATGTCTTTGTCAAAAAAGAGAAAAGTGAATACAGAGTGTAGATTAGTTCAAGAAAAGTGGTCTTTTACCTATTTATTCGTGGAGGTGAATGGGAAAGTTGTGTGTCTGGTGTTTTTGCGGCAGGGTTCTGTGCTCAAAGAATATGACGTTCGGCGCCACTATGAGACTCATCATGCCGACAAGTACAATAACTTGCAAGGACAAAAGAGAAGAGAGAAGGTAAATATATTGTTAGCGGATCTGAAGAAACAACAGTCTGCTTTAACCCAAAGTCGAGATATCAGTCAGGCAGCAGTAAAAGCTAGCTACCTTGTTATTAGAGAAACAGCATTAGCATCAAAACCGTACTGTGAGGGATGAGTTCGTGAGAACATGCATACTGAAGGTTACAGAAATTGTATGCCCTGAGAAGCGACAGACTTTTGTCAACATTAGCCTGACGAGAGACACTGTGGCAGATAGGGTTTCAGATTTTTCTGCAGATTTGGACAGGCAACTGAAGCACAAAGTCAAGTCATTTATTGCATTTTCGGTTGCTGTCGTGCAACTGGCCATATTCATTCGTGATGTAGACGAGAGCTTGACTGTCACCGAGGAGTTTCTGGAGCTGGTTCCTATGATGGACACCACAACAGCAAATGGCATTTTCATCTCCCTTGTTGGAGCGCTGGACAGGGTCGGAGTGGACTGGACCCGTGCTGTCAGCATGGTTACAGATCGCCCTACATGAATGATTGGAAAAAAATCAGGTGCTCTGACGTAGTTCAGAGAGAAAGTACAGACTGCAAATGGAAGACGTAATTTTTGGATATTTCACTGTATTTGGCACCAAGAGGCATTGTGTTGCAAGTCGTTCAAAATGTATTACGTCATGGAAGTGGTTGTCCAAACTGTTAATTTCATCCGAGCTAGAGGTCTGAATCACCGTCAGTTTGACAATGTTCTCAGCGATATAGGCGTTACCTATGGCTTGCCATATCACACTGAGGTAAGGTGGTGAAGCTGAAGTGCCGTATTGAAGCGTTTCTTTAATCTACGAGAAGAAATTGAACAGTTCATGGAGAAAAAGGGCTGCAAGATTTAGCATTTATCGTGGATATTACAGAGTACTTGAATAATTTGAACAAAATGCTGCAAGGCCATAAAAAAGCTGTCACACAATATTTTGAAAGCACACGCGCGTTCAAATTCAAGCTAGGTTTGTGGGAAACACAACTGTCTGGTGGTGACCCTGCTCATTTTCGTTGTGTAAAAGATGTGGTTGCGACCGCAGATAAATTTGACATGAATCGGTACAAGACAATATCACGGGATTGCTGCGAGAGTTTCAGCAACGGTTTCAGATTTTTGATGAACTTGAGACAGATTTCACAGCTTTTTGCTCACCATTAACAGTCAACGCTTCTGATCTGCCCATCAACATCGAAATTGAAATAATTGACTTGCAGTGTGATTCAGATTTGAAGAACTAATTTACCTCGGTAGGCTTGGACACATTTTATCGGTATTTCTTTCCAAAGCGCCCCAAAATGACAGCCCTTGCTGTGAACGTTTAGTTAATGTTCGGGACTTCCTACCTTTGTGAACAAGTTTTCTCTGTAATGAGCATCAATAAAACAATGCTACATTCAAGACCCACACATAAGCACCTAAATGACATCCTGAAATTGGCAGCTACTCATATTTTGGCACCTAGTGTTGATACGCTTGTGAAGGAGGAAAGATGCCAAGTTTAAGGAAGATATTGAAAATAAATGATAAAAAATGAAAGTGTTTTTTAAATGTTTTTCAAAATGTTTTTTTTGTTTTAGTTTATGAATTGTATTCAATTACAAGGCAGTGTGATAACTCGGTCTTCTTTAGCAGTTCATAGTTTCACTTGTTCAATGTTTTGCAAAAATAAAAATTTGAAGTTGCTATTTATAGGTTCTTATGCCATGATTTTACTAGTCTGGCTCGCTTGAGATCAAATTGGGTTGATATGTGGCCCATAAACTAAAATGAGTTCGAAACCCCTGTTTTAGAGTATCGGGAATAGATAATGTAATGCGTCCTTCGTTTACTTTAG
>NC_142931.1:29661948-29664448 GCF_046866305.1 Octopus bimaculoides
TGACTGGAACAAATAAAAGATAAAACACACACACACACACACACACACACACATGTATGTAACGAGAGAAAGAGGAAGAGGATGGAGAGAGAGAGAGAGAGAGAGAGAGAGAGAGAGAGAGAGAGAAAGAGAGAGAGAGAGAGAGAGAAATAGTAGCGGCCGATTACAATTGGAAGGATATGAGGAAATAGTGATGCTTCTACAGCGAAACTTGTTCCCTCACTTTCATATCCACCATCATCACCACTACCACCACAACCTCCCCCTCCTTCTGATACTAGTACTACTACTACTACTACTACTACTACTACTACTACTACTACTACTTCAATGCAGCTGGATGTCGTTTCTACTGTTATTATTTATCATTGCAATGACTGGTCTGCGCTTGCATATTCACCGCTGTAGTTATTAGAAGTCGGCTGCTTTTTCTTTCCCTTTTCTCGGTCCGGATTTTGTTACCCTTCTGAGGTTAAATGTGACAGTCATAAGAATAGTATTAGTATTGCCGAAATAATGTTATGGAAATGTTTCTGATATAATATTTCTGGTTTAACGACTGGAACGTGTTGTACCAGTAAACGTAATCTTACGATGAAGGAACCAATAATCCTGCAACCAGTAAGCTATTGTTGTTGTTGGCCCTCCGTCGCTTACGACGTCGAGGGTTCCAGTTGATCCGATCAACGGAACAGCCTGCTCGTGAAATTAACGTGCAAGTGGCTGAGCACTCCACAGACACGTGTACCCTTAACGTAGTTCTCGGGGATATTCAGCGTGACACAGTGTGAAAAGGCTGACCCTTTGAATTACGAGCACAACAGAAACAGGAAGAAAGAGTGAGAGAAAGTTGTGGTGAAAGAGTACAACAGGGTTCGCCACCATACCCTACTAGAGCCTCGTGGAGCTTTAGGTGTTTTCGCTCAATAAACACTCACAACGCCGGGTCTGATAATCGAAACCGCGATCCTACGACCGCGAGTCCGCTGCCTTAACCACTGGGCCATTGCGCTTCCACAGTAAGCTATTAAGACGTACAAAAGCTGCCCCCCCCCCACAAAAAGCAAAAAACAAACAAACAAAAGAACAAAAACAAAGCAAAACAAACAATCATATCTCTTCAGATAGATTGTCCAGCGAATATGCAGCGGGTCCCTTCGCCACTTGCTTTTGTCGCAAACTACAACGATACGTTAGTGCAAGGGCCCCACCTTCGGGCCACAAACTTTTATTTCTATTTTATTGACTATCGTAGTCTGCAGGGTGTATTGGCATTATATAAGTAATGTATATGAAATATATATGTAATGTTTATCTAAAAATTAAACTATATATACTATGCACTTTGTCGTGTTTTATCATGCACGTTATATCCCGGCCCGTAGTATAATTTTCTTGCGTGGAAAAGGTATATGGTGCCAAAAATGTTTGGGAACCGCTACCCTCGGGCGCTAAAATCTGTGGGCATCGCACAAATTCTGAAAAACAGAATCCAATTAAGAACACAAGTATCAGAAATAACGAGAACTGGAGAAATCAGCCCCAGAATAGAGAAGGATGGAAGACAGGACAAGAGTGGGGGCAAAAAAGACGAAAGGGTCGTGTAGTTAAATATTTAACAGTTTTTCTAGATAAAAGGTATATGCATAAGTGATACGCATTATAATAATGCTATAAATAAATTTCCTGCGCGCAAATTAATTATAATTTTTCAACAATAATTTTTAGCTTGGGTAATAAAGGCGAGAGCCGGAAGAATTTGTAGAAATAATTGTTAAAGGGGGTGCACATAGTAGGAATGAAAGAACGAAGGCGTACATTGTAATGCTGGGAGGAAAGATGCACATTGTACGAGGGCTGCGAGAAGGATTTACACGTAGTTGGACTGGGAGAAGAAGGTTAGTGTCATAGAGCTGGGAGAAGGGAGGCACATTGAGGGCTTGGAGAACGGGGAAACGTAGTGTAGCCTGGGATATAAAGGGCGGATCTTGAAGAGCTACGAGAACGGGTGCACACATTATGGAGAAGGAAGCACGTAAAGTAAAACTGAGAGAAAGGGGCACGCGTTCTGAGCTAGGAGAAGACACGTATTGTAAAGCTGGGAGAAGTGTGGAACACATAGTAAGACTTGTAGAATATCCTGGGATATATAGTTTCGCTCGAAATAAAATATCCTTTAGTCAAATATGCAGACATATATATATATATACATACTTACACAAACACACACGAATATATATATATATATATATATATATATATATATATATATATATATATATATATACATATACATATATATATATATATATATATATATATATATATATATATATATACATATATACATATATATTTAAACATATATCCATATTTTTCATACATATGTATATGTATGTAAGTATGTGTGTGTATGGGTGGGTGGAGTGTTGATGCGACGCTGATCAAAAGATGGTTTTTACATCATAAAATATCAAATATAGTGCAGCTCAAAAGGGTG
>NC_142931.1:29669448-29671948 GCF_046866305.1 Octopus bimaculoides
GCGGTATTTCGTCTGTCTACGTTCTGAGTTCAATTTCCGTCGAGGTCGACTTTGCTTTTCATCCTTTCGGGGTCGATAAATTAAGTACCGGTTACACACTGGAGTCGATGTAACCGACTTAATCCGTTTGTCTGTCCTTATTTGTCTCCTCTATTTTTAGCCCCTCGTGGGCAATAAAGAAATAAGAAACGTTAGCACGCCGAGCGAAATGCTTAGCGTTATTTTGTCTGTCTTTATGTTCTGAGTTCAAATTCCGCCGAGGCTGACTTTACCTTTCATCTTTTCTGCCACTCTCCTGACGCAGGGCAGCACTACCTCCAAGCACTTGATATGGGCCTCCGTGTTGAGTCTGAGGTCGTGTGGTAAGATGAATGGAGGTATAGTGTTGCCATCACTAGTGATGACTACAAACACCATGATGTTGACTGGATGTTTGATTTTTATCACTCGCGGTACATGTTTTGGGGACATGGCAAGCCAACGGCTGTTCTGTGTGTTCACCATCTGAGCCTGACAGAAATTTTCTTCGTCTGAGAAAAGCCAAAGCATGTTCGTTTGAAGGGGATACTTGAGTTTGGTATTTCTACTTGTCCTTGATGACTTGGGATAAAAATTGACCCTTTCTCATCTTGTATGACGAATACCGAATGTCTTTATGCACTACCTGCATGATAAGAAACTCCCTAGCGATGGACCTGAATGCCTTAGAAGGATTGTTGTGCACCATGGCCTGGATTTCAATAGCAAATTCAGGATTTCTTTTCTTATCAGAACAATCAGTGAGTTTTCCAAGATGCTGTACCTTCGTAACCTCCATTAGCCTCATCCAACTCTTTCCGAATCCTCTGAACTGTCCTCAGGTTGACACCCAAACACTCTGAAATGCTCGTATTGGAACTTCTGGAGCGAATGCTAAGCAGTACTGCATGTCGTTTCCAAATTTCTGGCGTCATGGTGCTGTTTTGCTCACAGACGATACCCAACTGAAGTAATACCAACCTTGTAGTAATATCTGCATGTCTGACAAGCTCGTCCTTAGAGTCTCTGTACATTATTACAATATTACATTTTGCTACTTTAAGTTATTCCACTACAGACGACAGGCGAAGTTGTAGCTGTCCCGATCTTATGTACAGACCTATTGAAGTGAAGTTTGGGGGGGCACACCTAGCCATCTTCGGGAGTATTTATTTAATCTTATTCTGCACACTTTCCACACTTGTCATCGGAATATCATACAGCGTCAACAACCATATGAGTCTTGGGAGCAGTCCGTGTTGGTAGAGCCGTGCCCTGAACTTTTCTAGAAGCCCTGATCTATCAATCCGTATCAGCCTCCTCTGCTTGTTTCACGGTGTTGGGGACATTGCTTCTGTCTGACAGCAACTTGTCAAACATCTTTCCAAGACATTTAATAGGATTTTCCTCTATTGATGGAATGGCTTCTCTTTGTACTTGCAGCCTGATTTTGTTGGTTACTGTGCCTCCCCCACCCCGATCACCATGCACTTCGATCTTTTGGGCTTAAACCTCATTCTTGCCCATGTCGCCATGTGTTCTAGTGAAGTCAGCACTCTTTATACATCCACATGGGTTGCAGTTGTTACCGTAATATCATCCATGAATCCCCTTATTGAGTGCTGACAGCTGCCTGATTTCATAGTTGATCCTTAGGCTTCTCTATCAGCAGTTGATATGAGGAGAATCATAACCGCGATGAACAGAATGGGGGAAATCGTGCATCCAGTCAGGATTACTTTCTCAACGACTTTCCACCAAGTAGCTGGATGCATCCAAAATAACTGCTGATTATTCCCTTGATATACGGGGGAATATAATAGTAGTCAAGGGCTACATTTATGAGGGAATGCGGAATTGATCCGTATGCATTTTCTAGATCCAGCCAAACCACTGTCAAGTTACCTTCACTTCTCTTAGCCTCTTGCATCAGTATGTATGTGTGTGTGTGTGTGAATATATATATATATATATATATATAAAGTGTAGTATATTGCCACTTAAGTGTGGCTGACCCCTAGGGGTGGATGTTACTGTTGCTTTTAGCCCCAGGAGGACATCTCCTCCAGCTGGCTTATCGACACACGACTGTGTCCTGTTTGCCAAGGGAGTTATCCCTCTCACCGGGCACAGTCGTGTGTCGATAAGCCAGCTGGAGGAGATGTCCTCCTGGGGCTAAAAGCAACAGTAACATCCACCCCTAGGGGTCAGCCACACTTAAGTGGCAATATACTACACTTTATCGTGCAGTTACTGTTAATACTTCATTTAGAGAATTAACATTGCTTGTTTTCACCTTTTCAATATCAGTGAAGAATGTCACTGGAAAAGAAGATATAAGGTTTGCCAGATTTGTCTCTCTCACCAAGGTCATCAGCTGTCGAACGCCGACGAAGGGAAATAACCCTGAAATCCGGATACGTTCGTGCTGCTGGTCGCGGTGAGAGGGATAACTCCCTTGGCAAACAGGACACAGTCGTGT
>NC_142931.1:29674448-29691948 GCF_046866305.1 Octopus bimaculoides
TGCATGCTTTTATGCCTGATACGTAACAGAAGAAAGTTGCGGCTGAATTGAAAGGAATAAGATATAATATTATAAAACATTCTTGCCACGTTTCGATATCGTTTCTCATGTATCAATGCATCGGACATGTCTCTCGTTTAATGTTCACAAAACAAATTTGTATGAAGCCGTAGTAACAACAGCCAGTCTCACTCTCACACTCTCTGTTACACACACACATATACCCACAGTGCGCTGACACATGCACCTTTGTATGTATGTATGTATGTATGCATGTATGTATGTATGTATGTACGTTTCTGTCTGTCTTCTATCTATCTATCTATCTATCTATCTATCTATCTATCTATCTATCTATCTAATTATGTATGTATGTATGTACCTATCTATCTATCTATCTATCTATCTATCTATCTATCTATCTATCTATCTATCTATCTATCTATCCATCTACCTACCTGTTCGTCTCCATGTCTGTATGCCCATGTTTGTCTATGTACATGTATGTGATTTATATATACATTCCCGCACACACGCATACACAGTCACACACGCACACACACAGATATTGAGTCACACATACACACGTACGCACACATACATAAATAATTGAAATATTTGTATATTGTTCTATAATCCCCTGAAAAATGAAAAACAAATGCATGAAAATTTCTAAAACAGGTCAATGGTTAGAACTATTACGTGGTATTTTTATATTCTAATGTTAGGACCCATTCTTCAGGAAATCTACGGAGATTTTGCTGAGAACTGATGCCACTGCTCTGCAAAAAATTTCTCCGTGACACTGACATCTACCATCTTTGATGAAGGTCCGAAAAAAGCCGAAAATCAATTAAGGCCAATTAGTTTTTTTAATTTAGGGGCAAATAGGCAAATTCGTTGTGTTTGTATGTTTAATACTTAGGGTTACATATGATATATCATACCTCGATACGTTGAGGACAAGGTTTCTCGTAGTCAGGCTTCTTATATTAAAAGAAGTATCAATTAACTATTAACTGATCTTATTGTACTATACGTTATATACTGTAAAGTAGCAAGCTGGCTGAAGCGTTAGCTAAGCGACGTTTTACTCTGGGTCTGTGTTCAAATTCCGACGACGTCAACTTTGCCTATACTAGGGTCGATGTAATCGACTTGCTCTTTTGCACAAATTTCAGGCGTTGTGCCTATAGTAGAAAATCTTATTTCTTTTTATTGTGAAGGCGGGGATCTGGCAGAACTTTTAGTACGCTGGACAAAATTCTTTGAGGCATATTGTCTGAGCTTTTGTTCTGAGTTCAAATTCAGCTGAAATCAACCTTGCTGATAAAATATGCATCAGGCAAGTATTGGCGTCGATAATATATATACGAGACAAGTACAGGATCCAATGTAACCAACTTACTTTTTCGCTTAAAAGCTGTTGGCCCTGTGCAAAGTTTTGGCACAGGGTCAGCAGTTCATGTTTTCAAATACCATCTCCATACTTCTTTACGCTCCAATCTCACATAATTGACTTTGCTTTCTTTTTTAAAAATGTTATCCAATTTGGATCGATCAGTCAAGAAGTTGCACCCTGTAATCTAATGTGCCCAGCCATGAAGGTTTTAGGACTTTCTCTTAAAATATAATTTCGGTTTTCTGTTTTAAAGTGGATGGGAATAGCTTAGTTTTAACTAATACTTGTAATCAGATCTTTAACATTTTCTTACAAAATTATTACTGGATGACCATGCAAATATGTAATCTATGAACTAATGCATATAAAAAAAGATAGGGATAAAGAACATCCTGAAGCCATATAGATTCGCACGGCCAGTTTCTCGGTTTCCGTGGCGTATATATTCCCAATTTGAACAAGATGCCGGTCCGTCGCAGGATTACTTATATAGATCAACCGAGTGGACTGGAGCAACATGAATTGAAGTGTTTTGCTCAAATACAGGAATCGAAACTACAGTGTTACGATCACGAGTTTAAAACGCCTGACCACTTAGCCACACACCTCCATTAAGAGTTACTATAAAAATTAGTTATTAAAACACCTCCTAGAAGGCATCGTTTACGCCTCGACCTGATAAAATAGCAACACAATCCCACTAAAATCACATCTTTCTCTCTTAAAAGAGGTAGGACATAACAGATAACGTGATCCTAGATAGATTAAGATAAGATAAAAAGACATGATGGTTATGGCAGCATAGCCTTTAATCATCGGCTTGATTCTTCAGTGTTATCATGGGGTTCAAACTATAGCATGAAAGTCAAAGAAGCATAGACAAAATACAAAGAGACAAGCAACAGATATTTGCTAGTAATGGCGTAGATCATTCCATATAAAAATCCTTAAAATAGATAGCTAAATATAAATTATTCAACGTTAAATTTGGACATAGGATAGGATGTTCTGAGAAATTGATATGGGATTTATAATGTGCAGCAAGTGTCATGGGATATATTGATAGGCTATTGGGAATCTCTCTTAACATACTGTGCCCACAGAAGGAAATTTAAAAGAAAAAAAAAAAAAGATGCCATTGATCTTTTATAGTGTGTGATATAAAGATTCGCTCGTATAAGGATCAAACGTTCTGCTCAACTCACGTTTCTGTACTAATAATGTATTCGGCAGCATACATGTGTGCATACGCAGGCTACTCATTAACAAGTTAAAGTGACAAACTGTGAACATTTAAACACAAGGGAATCAGGCTATCCTAAAGTATTTCTTAGGAAATGTTCCTGTGTACCTACCTACCTACCTACCTACCTACATACATACATACATCATACATACATACATACATACATACATACATACATACATACATATATTGAAAGTCTTCGAGGAATAAGTGTCAAAATTTGACATCCACAAATATAATCAAATCCCTAGAGCTCCAAACTTTACAAAAACGTGTGACTAACTTGAAATTCTTTGCTTAACTTAAGGACAGGTAAACCGTGTACTGTGTGCCTTTAGCATTTATAAACATAACAATTTGTAAGCAAATAACCAAGGTTTTCTTCTCAATGACACATCAACTGGTAGCTAGCCAAAATTTCTAGTAAATCATAATTAGCAGACAACAAGCAAACTAAAGTTGCTGCTACTAATATATTGATAAAATTGTCGGAATTATTTAAGGAAAAACGAAGTATTGTACCTTCCGATTTCATATTTCAGGTAAATTTGAAAATAAAGGATGACTTAAGTAAGGAAAAAAAAAAAAAACACCGTTGCACACACACGTGCACACAACACATACTCACACGTATTTCAAGTTATTGTTCTTGAGTAAAATCACTACGACTCAATAAAAGGACGCAATACAGAGAAAAGTAAAGTGTATTTATATTTAAATGGATACTTTGAAACAATACTTTGTGTTGAAACACTTGTAAGGCTCTGATCAGAAATACTTTCTGATGCGACATATTCCGACCTTCAGAGATTAATCATTTCCCTTACACATGATTGCCAAACTTTGGTTTAACAATCATGAGCCTGGGTATTAGTGAAGCTAGAAGTTCCAGTATCGATGGTCATACTCTGCAATTGGTGGATGAAATCTCATACTTAGGACTGAAGGCCGCCAAGCCCTATCACTGAACCTGGGGAAAGTTACCACTGCCATGATCAAATTTTCCAAGAGAGTGTGCGTAAATAACAAGCTCATCACAACCACCCAAATTGCACTGTATTGAGTTCTCTTTCCTCAATGGGAGAGAGAGAGAGAGAGAGAGAGAGAGAGAGAGAGAAGAGAGAGAGAGAGAGAGAGCTAAACAACATACATACAACACGAGAACCCCCTCACCAGAAGCTATTTGCAATATCTACATCGGATCTTAGGCCTCTAGTAAGAGAACTGAATGCCAAGTAAGGACTTATTGAACCAGGCCACAATGTTAAACATGTATATCTTACTTATTACGCCTGCCGCATGAAGGATGGCGGCATCCCTAAGGATATCTTTCCATGGGACAGTGCCCGGATACGGATCAGTAAGACACCTACCATTGCTTTACGGAGATGTTTGCAAAATTGCTCAGATAAATGAGAAATAAATATATCAGAAAAGTTCCAAATCGTTGTAACCGGTGCAAGGATGCGTGTGAAGCGGTGATTGCCACTGAAGAGAATTTAACCCAGCTGTATTTGAATAAAGGAATGAGAAAGAGGATAGCCTCGGCCCCAATCATCCAACTGAACCGTGTTCATCCGTGCCAAGGACCACCACTTAAAGAATTGGGTTGTTCAGTTATGAATGATTTTGCTTCTACGTTTGAATTGGGGCGCGTCTACTGCCTACTCAAGCAGACAGAGCCATTAGTACACTTACACACACACACACACACACACACACACACACACACACACACACACACACACACACACACACACACACACACACACACACGCACACACACACAGACACACACACGCAGAGAGTTACTGAAAAGGTAAAAGGTCACTAGAACGTCTCGGAAGTCCAAGAAGTAAACTGAGATAAATATTTCACGTTTCAATCTGTTGTTTATTTTAAAAAAGTCTCTCTTCTCCGTTTGTTTAATTAACATAGATATATAGTGAAAGCACCGAGTGAACGGGTCGTTGTGCACTCTGTTTAAATATCTCGATCTGATGAACTGAAAGAATTTTACTGCTTAAGTTCATGTGAGTCTGTCTACCCACGACAACGACGACGACGACTACTACCACCACCACTACCATCACCACCATCACCTCCTCATTCTCTACTACTACTACTACTACTACTACTACTACTACTATTACAGCTTGTAGTAGTAAGTAGTGCGCATACACTCCCAAATACACGCATGCACACACACACACACATACGCCCCCCCCCACACACACATACACGCGCACACATGTAACGGTTGTCGGCTTTTCGTACTTTTTAAATGCATAAGTATGTACGTATGTATGTTGGATATATGTATGTGTGTGTGTGTGTGCGTGCGTGTGTGTGTGTGTATGTATAGCATATTGTAAAAGTTGTAAAGTGTTTTAGTTTCAAATGTTGGCATAGGGCTAGCGATTTCATGGGGAGGGGGTAAGTTGATTACATCGACCCCTGTCCTGAACTGGTACTTATTTTATCGATCCTGAAAGGATGAAAGGTGAAATCCACCTCTGCGGAATTTGAACCCAGGACATAAACAGGTGTAGCATTATATGGATATTTTACACAGTGCAAACGTTATCTGATATTGAACTCAATACATTGGCTAAAGTAGATAGATATGTTTATCGTGATAAAAGTTGGCGATCCATTCTGAATTCTACCCCAGACTGGAGCAGAATGCCAACTAGGGTGTGGGTGGAGGAATGAAGAATGATGAAATTATTTGCGCTTTACATTTGTGTGGGCTGACTTCAGAAGAGTTTGTATGGATGGGATGATCTGTCTCAAGTCATCTGTTTATGTTTATTTATATATTATGTGTACTTAATTTAGCGGAATTTCGTCCGTCTGTATTTCTGAGAGCAAATTCCGCCGAGTTCGACTTTGCCTTTCATCCCTTCGGGGTCGATAAATAAAGAACCAGTGAAACACAAGGGTCGATGTAATCGACTAGTCTCCTCCCCAAAATTTCAAGACTTGTGCTTATAGTGGAAAGTATTATTATTATTATTATTATTATTATTATTATTATTATTCAGTAGTTTTATTTTTATAACGTGCTTTCACTTCACTACCGAGCGCAGCTCTGTGCGCCTTGGGTATGTGCTGTGGTTTGCTGTGCTGCTCTTATGTTTACTGATTATTATTATTATTATTATTATCATTATTATTATTATTATTATTATTATGAATATTTTGTAAATAATGTAAGTATTAGTCAAGTACTAAGGTTGTTGTGATCGACCATACTCATCCACCGAAATATTTGGCCTTGTGCCTAATTTGGAAATCATTATTATTATTTATCCCGTTCGCCTACAAAAATGTGTTTAATGCCAAGTAAATTGCAATATCGACATCATCGTCATCATTATCAGCTGTAGCAATAGGAGAAATATTTGCAGTAGCTGTCGCAGTAGATATAACAGCAACGGTGGTAACAGATTGCAAAAACATATGAATGTAGTCAGCCAAAAATTTGACAGAAATTTTCTCATTGGCAGTGGGCCATATTTCGGTCGATTGGCTATCACGTCAGATAATTGCAGTCTTAAACAAAAACAAATCTGTTTAAGAGACCAATTCTACAAAATGATGATCTCTTAGTGAAACTATATACTCTACAGACGATACAAAGAACTAATTTGACCCACTTCCAACCTAATAAATATATAAAGAGTGAATAGAACAAGTGAATAAATAAATAAATAAATAAATAAATAAATAAAAATGAAATCAATCAACCCTGCAGACATTTGTTGGTGAAACCTTCTGCTCATGAAAACTTTTTCTAATTTATTTATTGATGATACAGTTTCGATAAATAAGATTTCCTTTTTCTAGGCATAAATACAGCCTTTGTTGAAGAAGTATATGGTCAATTGAATTTATTCCGATATTTACTGGTACATAGGTCTTCAAGGATACATATTTGATCAATTCCAGATAAATAATTGCCGTAGTGAAATTTCGTCATAAAACAGAGACCATAATTAAAGTTTGCAAGGTATTTCGTCCGGCGCTCTACTGCTTAAGTCAAACTGCCGTCCTTTCTTTGCTAAACATGACTGCTGCAATTGTTCAGAATTATTTTTATTATGATGATTCTATACAAGGTTAATTTTTGCTAAGGAATGGTTGTATTTAATTGAATCTACGCCATATGATGATGTAATAAACCTAATAAACTAAACTAAAGCAGATATAAAAAAAAATAAAATTATATTGCAATTCGAGGAAGCTAGTGATGGCCTACGGTGGCAAAGCAGTTAATAATTTTCTTTAAAAAAATGTATATCTTAGAAGAGAAACAGAGGCGCCCATGATCGAGACAGGCAAAGCAAGACAGAAATCATGTGTAATGGGTTACCTTCATACCAGACATCTGGTTCGAATGCTTCCAACAGAGTGATCCTTGTAAAAGGTAGCCAAATAAAAGTGTTGTTGTCAAAGAGGCTGACGGATCAAGTTCGCTGCTCAAATTATATATACCAAAATTCATGCACGGTGAAATGCGGGTAGCGTTCGTTGGATTCTGATAGCACTACTTTCTTCTCTGAATCACTTTCATAAATTAAATTACTCTCGGATTTAAACTCAAAACGGGGAGAAAATAAATTCATGCACGTTATTTAATTTGGTGCTTTCCTGGTTTCACTATTTTAATGTCTTTTAATGGTAATTTTTAAAAATTAGATGAGGGACAACATTTGCTGGGAATATTGCTGATCGAATCTACCCCAGTATATTTACAGTTGCTTATTTCATAGATTCTAATGTTATGAAAGACGAAAGTATTTCGGCAGGATTTGATCTAAATAATTAATGAGCATCTCACTGTTATAGAGCATCTCACTGTTATAGAGCATCTCACTTAGAGTATCTAAGTGAGATGTTCTATAATACGTGTGAATTGCTTACCTAATTTATTTTATAACAATAATCTAACTCTATGAAAAGAGTAGTACTATCGATAAGATGTGATGAGCTTTCGCTATCGTTTGAAGTATAAAGATCAAAGAAATAAAATAAAAACATGAGCAAAGACAAAAACGAAAATAAACCAGTTTAGTTATACTACTACCGTCTTCAAGAAAAGCAGTATTGTTGCAGTGATACATTCCTTCAACTATATAAATCTGAGGCATTGAACGTTTCTAAATTAAATATAATAAAACAGGGTCGTCGAAGATAGAGAACGTTGCCAATTCTGCGATAAGGTTTTAATTTCTAGTTAAAGCTATTTCATTCGCGTAAGTTACTAATGTTCTCTGAAAAGATTTAAATGAGACATTCTGTTCTCCATAGAAATAAGAGGTCTCATGCTTTAATCAGAAGAAATAGATAATTATAATTGATAATTATAATTGAAGATTACGACGTTTAGCCAGTCATAAAACGTCGAGTTTGATGATATATGAGAAAGACGTCTTCAGTCTGTTCATAATTATATGCGCTATTAGCGACAGTACGAATTAAACTGCAAGCAAGCAATTTCCGTGATCTTGTTTCACTTTCCAAATATAGTTATTTTTCCTTCCTTTACATAGATAATGTTCCGAGGAATAGACAATTGTAAGAAGAATAGCAACAGCGAGCGTTTCGACCAGCCAACGAAACACTGTACCAGGAACACAGATCTCCCTCTGACCCTAGGAAGGAGTCTGTGTATGGTCACTCGAGTTGTCAGAAATAGCGCCCCAAAATCCCTCCATTAACACCCACTGCCTCCAATACAGAAGACTATTTTGAATAATGCAGTTTTTTGACATAACCATGTAAAAAAGAAAGCAAAAAGAAAAAGGGAGGTAATTATCATTCGAACGCCTTTGATTAAAGGACTGTTCGAACAGGCCCGATCTAGAATTCAAAAGCAATAAATTTTCCACACACACATATATATAAATATAAAGCGCGCCTGTTGTGTGCAGTTGTATGCGTACACTGCACATATGGCAGTGTATACTTAGCACGGCATATATAAGCACATATAGACGGATTGCGTTGTCAACTATTAGAGACTGCTATACATTTCTGTTCATCTTTAACTGACCTCCATTCCGGACATCAGGTACTTTTTCGTCGTAATTCTATCCACTCTTCACTGTCCGTATACAATTCTTAAACACTTCGTATCGATTTAAATTCACTGCAATTTTCTACTGTTTCCTTTATCCTCTTCTTTCCTCTCTATTTCAGTGTGAGTCTACGTTATTGTAAATTTCTGTATGTGTGCGCGTGCGATTATTGTGTATACTTTCCCCACCCTTTGTTATTCTTTCTTAATTATCACTCATTTTATTTGGCCTGTCCTTCGTCACAGTAACCTTGATACGTTACCAACTTTCGCCCTACATTGATTCCCTCTCTTTTTCATTACGACATTACAGTTAACTACTCACACCACTTATCATTGTTTTTTTTCGCTCCGTATCAACACATCGCCGTTTTTGTTAACATTTGTATGTGTTCATATGTTATTTGTTGGTGTGGTGTAGTCATTGTGTGCAATGTTTGTGTGTCGATGTATATAGTTCATTTAGTTCACTAATTCTTTGTTATTTATGTCTATGACGGTCTAATTTATGTCTCTTTGGATTGTTCTTCTTGTTTGGGGTATAGCTTGAGCAGTATTTGCAGTGTTGGCGTTTTCTCTGATGATGCTAATGGTGTTGGAGTTGGTGTTGGTTTGTACCCGCTTCAAGTCTTTGTGAGGACAGATTTAAAAAAAAAATTCGTCTTCTTTCTCTCTCATCTTACGGAAAAAATTTTGCATTTTCAGTCTGTGTCGTCTTCATTGTAAGACTTATCTAAATGATCTTAGCGGAGAGGGGTATATTTTGCGGTGCCATGTTGGGTTGGGAGATTCTGTTATTGATATTAGTAATGTTGTTACTGTTGTTATTGGGGTCATGTGGGTTCAGTTACTGATTTGCTTGCTGTTTCTGCTCCTATTATTGCTAATGAGGCTGCTTTCACGGCCACTGCTGCTTATTTTCCTGTTGTACCTGTTGCTGTTCTTGTTTCTCATGTGGCATTAGCAGTAATGTGAGCCTTCTCTCATTTGCTATCTGCCAATGGGCAGAAACCACTTAGATTGTTTATCGCGCCATTAATTTGATATCGTCGCCTCCTTCTCTGTACCGTCACTATCCAACTGGTACAATTTGGCCATTCGATTAGGTCGAGGATAACTTCGAACTTCTCTGGATTCAATCGGAATGAAAACCGCTTGCCTATATCTAACCGTTTTTGTTGATGCATCTGATGGACTTCCGAGACTTCTTCATCTTCATCATCTGACAAGGCAACCAAAACCAGCTACCAAGATAAATTTCTGGTGGTTTGTTCACAACCTTCACTATCACAACTCGTTTAGCCATATGTCACGGGATGATGTACTCCTTAATTTTAATTTTAATTCAAACCCAAATCTGATGTCATTTGTAGCACATTGTTTGTTTCGCGTGTAGTATGATTTTTGTTTCCCTAAAGGCTCCAGATACCTTTTCGCCTGTTCTTGGTTGGTCTTTCAACCCATCGACTCTCGACACCTATGCAGTGGAAAGTCACCGTGAATCGATTAGTTTAGTCGATAACGTAACTAGGTACCGCTAGATTTACTTTCTTTTTGCTCCAGTAGAGTATCGATTTTCCTTCAATTATTTCTCTCTGCAGCATAAGTCTTTCTGTGACTCGAGCTGTTTCAGCAAAATACATTGTCGGTTTAACTATCTGTTTATACGTTTTGTTGCCTGCGGTGTTGCTACTGTTACAGCTTTCGGTGGTGATGGATTTTTCGGCTGCCGTAGAAATGACAGTTGCGGTCGTGTTTGTAGTAGTTAATCACGCTGATTTCGAGTGTGGTTGAAGTGTGTTGCTGTGATGGAAGAGGTGCGTAGTAGCGGTAGTACAAATAGAGTTCGTATGGCTGATGCACTTTGCTTCGATTGACCAGTTTCTTAGGATCCTTGAATTCTCAATTCTGGATGTTACTGTATTTACGTGTTTACTGGTGAACAAACGCATATATATATATATATATATATATATATATATATATATATATATATATATATATATATATATATATATATATATATACAAAAATGGGACAAGAACGCAAAACATCCAGACAGTTAGGTGATACAAAAAAAGGGCAACAAAACATCCAGATAAACGATACAAAGAAAACAAGGACAGGTCATTCGGAGTTTTCTTTCCTCAGTCGAGTTCCAGATTATCTTTGCAATTTCGATGTGGCCAGCCCCAAGGAAAAACTAAGCTAAGAGCATTAGGTTCCTTGGATGAAAGCAGCGAATGTATATGAAAACAAGGACGCCCCCCCCCCCCCCAAGAAATGTTACACAAATACAAATGCAAATAACAGGACATAACAACAGGTGTCTTTCGACTAAGTATATACATATATACATACATATACATACATACATATGTATATATATATATATATATATATATATATATATATATATATATATATATATATATATATATATATATATATATATATATATATATATATATATATATATATATATATATATATATATATATATATATATATATATATATATATATATATATATATATATATATATATATATACATATATATATATATATATTAAGCTATCCGCAAGCAAACTAGTAGATACTGGAATATATTTATCGCAGGTTTATTGCTATGCGGAGGGCGGATGTTGCAAAAGACACGGAAGCGTATGTGTTGCTGTCAAGGAGTCGTCTACCTCGCAAATCAACCAGTAACAAGTGTTTTCGAAGAAAGTCTGCACTGATTATGGGCGGATGGACATTAGCTATGGTGAATACCCATGTGTATTTTTGTAAGCCGATGTTGAGAGAAAGGGTGCGACGACCGTATGCCTCGATTGTAGAACCGTTGGCAGCTGTTAAAGGTTGGCTCTGCTTTCCGTGACGGAGATCCCTTGCCGACGCCAGGATCATGCTCACTTCTGCTCCTGTGTCGATTAGGAACCTGCATCCGGAACTCCTATCAAGGACATAGAGGAGCATTTGATCATGTCTGACAGCCACCAGGGCGTTCAATGGCGGCCGGCGTTGGAGTTTTCCTGGCTTATTGGTGAAGAGGTCCCAAAGCTACATGGTTGTTTGAACTTTGTAGCCTTTTCTCCGAACTTTGCGTGGTAGAAGCACAGGTCATCTTGCTTAAATCTATCCTGTCTCGGGGTCGACCCTATGGCGTTGACCATAACCCCGCTGGATAAAAAATATCAGCTGCCTTCGCTAATTGCCGCAGGTCCTCGATTTCAGTTTGAGTTATGAGGGCTTGGTCCTGGGTGGAATATTTCGCTAAGCAAAAAGGAAGGTGACTCATCGGAGTGGGGGGACTAATGCCAACATTTATCCATCAGTTAAGAAGGCTTAGAATCGCTTAATTCCTCCTCTGGTATTTTGGCCGCCGATTCTCGTTCACTGCATCGGAATGTATCCACTAGCTTATTTTCCAATATAGCGTATTTGTGTGTTGGTAGGGGCTGGGTTAAAATGTCCAGCACTCTCGTTGCTGTATCTTCATCTAGTGCCGCTACAACGTACGAGTATTTCGTTTGGTCGGCCGTTATGTTGTTTATATTGAATTAGGACCCCGTTTGGCTTAATGGTAGGACACTTAGACTGTATCTGAAGAGTACAGCTTTGACTCCCATATTCGCCTGTTGGTAACATTTTCCCGTCATATGAGGATAAATACCCATTCTTTCTCTGCTGTTCTTACAGTTTTACTGCTTTCGAAATTTACTTTCTTGTTTGTGATATATATATATATATATACAAATAAAAGGGTAAAGGATTATCAATTTATTAATTTATTAATAAATTAACAATTAATAATTTTTACCAAGCCCTTCGGTATGTAAACACCATTATCGGTGAAGAACTTATTTAAAAGTTCTTATACATTTATAAACATAATTAAGGGATCAGCAACAGTTGCTTCACCACATACCGAAGTTCAGAAATAGCAGCTAAAGTGCAGAAACTGTTGGAGTTTCTGCACTTTAGCTGCTATTTCTGAACTTCGGTATGTGGTGAAGCAACTGTTGCTGATCCCTTAATTATGTATATATATATATATATATAACGTTGACCACTAACGTGGACAATATATATATATATATATATATATATATATATATATATATATATATATATATATATATATATATATATATATATATATATAATTAATAGTAACAGAAGCAGTAATGACACTAAAAGGTAATCTTTATGCCCAACTTAACGTGAATGTTTTGGTAGAACACCGAATACTGCGTTATTTACCTAAAGAGAACCTTTTATGTGAACTCGTGGTGCATCTGAGAGATTCTCTCTTGGCAAATAACGCAGTATTCGATGTTCTAACTAAACATCTGCGTTAAGTCGGGTATAAAATATTGCTTTTGATACACACACACACACACACACACATATATAAAGAAATATCTATCTATATATCTATCTATCTGTGTGTGTGTGTGCGCACAAAGAAAAAGAGAACGAAAGAAAAAGTCACATACACGCGTACGATAAATGAACCATAGATTTTGTAGTGCAGAAGATTCTTATCTTTGACTAGCTTTCATCTTTACATATATTCCACCAGGCAAGTAAGCAATGGAAACAAACGATGTTAACCCAAGCCATCTATATGAAGCTAAAGACGGAATAGTTATGGAAGAAAGGCTGTACTATTTTTCTTTCTTTCTATAATCTCTACAGTGAAGTAACGAGATGTCGTAACGCTTGTTTTGTAAGAGTTATGTAGTTTGTTGGATGTCTCGAAGATCGATTGAATGAATTAATGTTACCGCCGTCATCGATAAAATTTATTCTTGAAGTCTTAAGAAAACGATACCATATAACGTAAAAGAAGTGATACTGTTCTCTTTGTTTTCTTTTACTGTAACCGTTTCAATTGAACAAAATCATTGGCTCAAATTTCCGAAGGAAACTTTTGTAAATAGAGAGCAAACTTTCAAATTAAAACAATTATAAGAATGAATTCCAATAAAGAATGCAAATTTAGTTATAGTGGTTATAAGTACAAGTAACAGCTTGACCAATATATAAACCATGTACTATAGTTTGATCGCTGACAATAATTGATTCATTACAACATTATACATTGTTTTGTGTAAAATAAATCATACAGTTGATTGTTTCCCTCTTTTCACACCTCTTTCTTCTTTGTCTTCGTACATCTTATTGTTCTGTTGATGACAAACTTTCTTTCTCCCTCTCCCTCTGTCATCGTGTGTGTGTGTGTATGTCTTTGTCTGTCTGTCTCTCCCTCCTTCAATCTTTTACACTCTTCCAATGAATGGACGTCTCGTAGATAATACAGGAAATTAATTGTCTCGAAAGTTTAAACTTTGACATTCATAACTGCCCTAAGGTAATGCTGATGATAGCAGCAGCAGCAGCAGCAGCAACAGTACTAGTAGCAGGAACAGGAACAGTAATAGTATGAGAAGCAGTAGTTGTAGTAGTAATAAGGGTAATAATAACTATAAAAAATAAAAGGATAATAATAGTCATGATATAATTGAGGTCACTCTAAAAGACGAAAGTAAACATTCCAGCCGCAATTTAAAAACCCTCCAACAACACTCTTACATAGATAAACAATTAGGATATATATCTATCTATATATTCATATATGTGGTATACGCAATTGAGGCAGTATTCAATTATAATAGCCATTTATATATCATAATGGGATATACATCGTGAACAGGCCAGTTACTGTGGTATTTATCCTGAGATAACACTTGTTATGCATGTACTGTATTAAAAACATAATAAATATCCGAAACGAAAAGTCCTCGTCGTAGCAAGTGAGAACATCTGAAGCATTTCTTTTTTTTTCTTTTTACTTTATAACTTTTTCAATAACGTGTATTCGCAGACAGCGACAGGCCTGGATTAGAATTCGTATGGGAAGAATTCGTATAGGGATAAAAACATTTACTAGTTTTGCAAATAGACCATCGACTGAAATATAATCCGCTGTACGCGACTGAGATAGTATTAGATTCAAGTAGTCATCTATGTTTCATACGTCACGTATGGAAGGCACAAATTGACAGAAATGCATCTGGCGTTTTCGTTGGCTGTTACTGGCGACAACTGCGCCTCCCTCAGTTTTACATCACTTTGGTACCTTAAATGTGTGATTTTGTGTATTAACTGTCGGTTTGGCCTCAAAAGACGGCTAATTATCCCTTTCTGCATCTTCCTTATTTTTCTGCAGTGAGGCATCATTTTTGTTTTGAGGAGCCATTCACTCCTCACTTGTTATAGCTGTATTTTGTCGATGTTATCTATTTTTGTAATTTTTTCTCATTTTACATTGCCTCCAAAATAGTTTGGGAACTTTCCTCTGCAGCCATTATCCCTTCCTCGTTACAGAACTATGGAGGCGGGCAGGGTACTACTAGTTGCTCCAGTTAAGCGATGAGTTTGTCAACTTGTTTCTAGTACTGAGCATGAGGCATCTCCTCTGCTATTTCTGGGGCTCTGACTAATGGCACTCTAGAATCTGGTGTTTACAAATCGTGTTACTGTCACAATAACGAGATTTTTCAGGTGTTCTGGGCTAAATATTGTGAAGTAGTTTTTACTACATCTGTACCATTAGCTTCATAGCTTGTCTTCGCGTCCTCAACTGAATACACCTGTAGAATGAATTCCTGTTATTCTAGAGTCATTCAGTTTGTAAATGCCTTTTGAACCCCGACTGTATATCGTCACTTATTAGCTCTGCTTTAACCACCCCTTCTTAATGAATACAGAAGTGACCACCAACAATAGATCTACGTTGTTTCCAATGTTTCTTATCATCAACCTACTTTTCTGCCCCTTCTGCTGGCTTTCAGGTGTATAGACCAAGGGATATCTAACAATTTCTGCTTTAGGTGAATTTAAGTTTTTGCTGTCTTCGTTCTTCAAAGCGCAGTATAAACGCTTCCTTAATTTTCCCCCTTCTGATTGACAGGATTTCTTCCGAAATTTAATGTGATGTTTGATTTAGTTGACGCTTTGACGATATTTCATTACTGTCACCATCCTTTTTAACCGATATGTTTTTTTAAAATTCTCTAGGATAAGATACTGCATTAAAGGTACATTGTCTGATTTAACAAAATTCTCACATCTTCCTTTTCTGGAAACTGTTAAATATAACAATATATATTTGTGTCACAATGGAGGTAATGTTAGCTTTATCACAATTACTATATGAACTCATTAAAATGTTTGCCTCTGAGTTTGTGTCGTGCTGTTTGTCTGTGTTGATGTTCATGTGGTACATTTGTTCCTATGTTCCCTCTCTTTTCCCTGTCTTCAGAATTACTTGTTAGACTGTTCGATATATCTTTTTCTTTTCTAATTGTTTATTGAAGTGTTCATTGTTTTTTTTTCTTTGTGTTTATTCTGTGGTGTAATTTGTTTTTGTTTTTCTTTGGTCATGTTTGCTGTTGCAATATTTTGTTCTGTATCAGTAGGTATATTTCTTAGACATTTATAACAATGAAATATGGTCAGAAAGAGTAAGAAAAGAAAATAAAGTCTGCAATATCTTTAGTCAAAATACTGGTAGGGGGCAGGTGTTGACTGTTCTCAGGTAACTGAAATGAATGCTTTCTAAAGAAATTATTATTTAGTAATGCTTCAATATAAAGTCGTGTGGCAGAACCCTACCTTCAACAAACACACATGTTTACTCTGCGCAAGTCACTACTACTGCTGCTACAACTACTACTACTACTACTACTACTACTACTACTACTACTACTACTACTACTACTACTACTAGTAATAATAATTATAATAATAATGACAATGATAAACGTTTCTACTATAGGCACAAGGCCTAGATAATAATAAAAGTAATAACAAGACTACTACTACTACTACTACTACTACTACTACTACTACTACTACTACTACTACTACTACTAATAATAATAATAATTACCATGTACAACGAGAATCAATAAGACATCAATAAGAAAAATATGCAACATAATACTCCCTATGCCACATAGGCAACAAGAAGAGAGATTGTGCAGAACACTTTAATCATTGCAAAACTATGTTGGAAAATAGATGAAATGCTAATAGCCTATATCTTGAGAAATGTAAAGACTTATAGAATTGGAAATCTCTCACCTGCTTATGAAATACATATAAAAATCTGGCATGAATACTTTCTCGCAGGATAAATGTGCACATAGAAGTGACTAATATATCGCAAGATAGATTATTATCAACGAAGATTTTCGGGTGTCAGTTATGACTCAATGTACCAACTCCTAATCAAGAAACACATAACAGAATAAAATAATAGAAAAAGAAAATATTGGTAATGGCGTGAATTCACTTGTAAAATAATCTTTTTATGGTGTTTTGTGTTAATGAGTAATGAAGATGCATGTCATATAGTTAGTGTATTGTGCTCACGATTATTAGTTTGTGGGTTCGATTCTTCAGCAAGTTATATCCTTGAAAGCTAGGCATTTTATTTCATGCTGTTCCAGTCTATGCAACTGAAAATGAGTACCAGTCAAGTGCTGGGGATGCCCTCTATACCTCCTCTTATCAAATCTTTAATGTTCTGTTGGGTCAAGGGAGAAGAGAAAGACTCGCAAACACTGAAGTGGTTAAAACAATTAGCGAAACCATGTTACCAAGTCATACTCGCTTGCGAGTGACGGACATATTATGTTAGCATTTCTGGATTCTAACAGAAGTCATAACAAAGGAAACATATTACGTGTG
>NC_142931.1:29696948-29704448 GCF_046866305.1 Octopus bimaculoides
AGAAACGCACGCATCAGTGGTTACGAAGTTCAGGGCTAAAAGCAGAGAGTGAAGGTTTCATATTGGCTGCTCAAGACCAAAGCTTATTAACCCGGAACTACCAAGCCAATGTGATAAAAAATGGAACTGACCCAAAATGCCGATTTTGTAACGATGCGATTGAAACTATAGACCACCTAATCTAAGGGTGTAGAGTCTTAGCACCTGTAGAATATAAAGCAAGACATGACAGAGTTGGCCAGTATTTACACTGGACAATATGTCAGCATTATAAAATCAAAACCGCTGACAAATGGTATAAACACCATCCTGAAGCTGTGACTGAGGGAGAAAATGTATCGATTCTCTGGGACTTCCCCGTACATACAGACAAGGCTATAAAAGCTAATAAACCGGATATTATTATAAAAGATCAGACAAAGAAGACCTGTTTATTAATTGACATGAGTATTCCCTCTGATCATAATATAGCGGCGAAAGAATTTGACAAGATTAGTAAATATAAAGACTTGCTAATAGAAATTGAAAAAATGTGGCACCTTAAGGCGACTACCATACTAGTGATTGTAGGATCTCTAAGAATGATAAAAAAAGGTACTGAAACCTATTTGAAAATGATACCAGGCTTACCAGCCCTACAGGAAGTGCAAAAGATCGTGCTAACTGGAACGACTCATGTACTGAGAAGAGCATTATCGCTGTGAAACCAATATCCATTCATGAATTTTTTTTTTCTTAAATACATGTTTTACCTGTGAATTTTCGTGTGTAAACTGGGAATGCATACAACAAGTTTCTCTGCCCTAGGTGTACGGAAGACACTCGGCGAGAAATGGAAGAAAATTTGAAGAAAGAAGAAAAAGCAACAACATAATAATAATAATAATAATAATAATAATAATAATAATAATAATAATAATAATAATAATAATTACAAATAGAACAGGTTAAATTGCTTCTTCTCAAGGGCAAGGTCAGTGCTCTCAGTGGTCGCTGGAAGTAGTAGACACATTTGACCTCTGCTGACCCAAAGAGTGTGAAAATTCTTTTGTCTCTATGGCTGACCTCTCCACCCCACAACTGCCGAATCCATTTATAGACCTGTCGAATTTGAACTATTTACCAAGCTGCTACTCCCCAAACTGTTTCTTTCAACAACCACATGTTCAGGTCTTTAACTTTTGTTCAAGGGCTATCTGCAAGCAAAGATGCAGATATACGTTCCCAAAACGAAGGGGCGGTTTCAAATACAAGAAAACGCTAAACCATTCACTGGTTAAGAACAGATAAACTCAGTTAGAGAGACTAGAATAAACTGGAGTTATTCAAAAAGTAGAATACTCTGAATGGGCAGCACCAACTGTGTTCGTTAAGAAAAAGAATAATGAAATCAGAGTGTGTACTGATATTTTCCCAGTGGAATTGAGCCCTAAGCGTAAAAGATATAAAACTCGGAGCGAAGTTCAATACTCAAAAGGGGAGAAGATAGGGGAGTGTAATTCTAAAAAGGGGAGATGTTGTGGAAGGATTCCGACCCCTCCCCAAGTGAGTAAAAGATGGACTGACTGTCCTGGTGCTTTCCCTTCTGTATTATGGCCGTAGTGCCAAAATAAAGAATCATCTTGTTGGTAGCAGTTCACTGAGTCTTTGATATAGAGCGTCGACTCTTCTGCAATACCAATAGTAGTGCATCGTGTATATACTTTCTTCCCACCTGCTTCGTTATATTATATATCTAATACAGAGATATAAAGCATAGTTGAACATTTTGTATGCGCTTATGCTTGTATTATAAGGCGGAGTTAAGAGACTTTCTTCTATGTGCATGTATGTATCTAATATATATATATAATGTAAAGCTGTATATATGCTTGTGTGGCATTTGGGCGTTTGTGTCTATCTAAATAAGCACATCACGCATGTGACATAACATCTATATCCTTTTAGAGAATAACATCAAAATAGGGATGGTCAAAGGAAGAATTTAAAACCACTTTAGTGTAGTCTCTCATATACATATACTACAACCAGTCCGGAAACAGATTTTTCATAAGTAAAAATCTACATTATGTCACTTTCAAACTTTGAACATAAAAAAGAGTAAAAAATAAATTCTACATTTCATTTAGATGACTTCACAAAAGAAGAAGAGATATAAAGATTCCTGTATGTCTTATTTTCTCTATCAGATATCACATTTTAACCCTGAAACTATTGGAAATAGTTGGTGCTTAATCGGTTTCACGCAACCATATGAAAATAAAATTAGTGATTCTCAGCTAGCTGCATTCACGAACTTGATAAGACATTTCTTTCTAAATGAATAAAGTGAATTTTGACAGCTTTTTACAACAGATCCAGAATTATAGTTTTGTTTGTTTTTCCATTTCTTAAAGATAGCCGCCATATTGCGACATCTGAACAATTGCTTCTATTCCATTTCAAACGCATTTAATTGCAGCCTATCTTCCATCTCTCTCTCTCTCTTCTCAAGCATGGATACACACACACACACACACACACACATACACACACACACACACACACACACATACACACACACACACACACACACACATACATATCTTATAGGAACATTAAATAGGATACATACACCTTTAATAAGATGTATATATTCAATCTTGAGTTATAACAACTTTATTTATTCATTAACATCGTCTACCGAAGATTCTATGATGTTCTGTTCATCCTAAAAACAGTTTACTGCTTGAAAAGAGATATATGAATTATGTGATCAACACGCATCTATGGATGCTCGTGTGAGTGTGCGTATGTGTACAAACACACACACACACACACACACACACACACACACACACACACACACACACACACACAAACGATATAAAATGTGATCTGATATTCGTCCGGAAAATTTTCAAATATCAAAAATGTTGTTTTCCAACTCTCAGTATTATTTAATGCTAGCTGACGGTTCTCTTTAACATGAAACCGTAGTATATGAATATATTTTGCTGTAAGCAACTTGTTTTACTCTGAGACCTCGGGCTGTGTGATAAAATAATATTATATGCGTGTGTCTGTGTGTGTGAATATATATAAATACATACTCCCCACACACGCACACACACGTAAACACACGCACACACGCACGCATGTATGCAGGTATATTATTTAATAAACTAAGGATTTATATGCGAGCTACTATACTATAGGTTTCGTGCTCAGAGAATACAGTAATCGGATGGGTTGGTATAGTGTGCCGTGTACTATTTTGTTATCTTTCAATGGTAATAATGGTTCTTTGAGAAAAAGTGATTAACAAAGGTAAAGAAAAAACAACAAGATAAAAATGAGGTCTGGAGGTAAAGAGTCATAGAGTTATGTTACTTTGACCCGTTTGACGGAGAATACTGGCGATATTTTATAACAGTGGTTAATGAGTTTAATCGGATAGAAGAAGGCTAAAGTTTCTAAGACTGTATGTCTAATCCGAAGGGGATGGAGTTCTCTAGGTTTATAATAGAGACTTGTCAAGATGCTTGCATCTTGTAAATATTTCCGATCTCGAGTGTCGGCGGTCGAAGGAGATAGGGATAAATAGATCTTGGAACTCGAGATAGGAAATTTTTACAAGATGCAAGCACCTCTGCAAATTTCTGCTGTTGAATTGGAGAACTCCATCCCTCTGCAGGTTAGGCATACAATCTTATCAATTTTAGCCTTCCAATATTCCATTAATCCCATTAAGCATTGGTATATATAACTATTGTCAGTAAACTTATTCTATTGAAGTAAACGGACACTGACTTTTCCTTTCTCTTCTGGCTTTTCTCCTTATTCTTGCTTTTCTTCTCGAAACTTTCCTTGTTCTTTCTTACTTTCTCTCAGCGAGCAGCCATACCATTTTTGTAATTGAATGATGCGGGCTAGCACATGGATCACTATACATTCCCCTCCGATTGCTGTACTATCTGTGTATGACACTTGTAATTGAGGCTCAAGAACCAAATAAAGGGCAGTTTTTCAATCCTGGGATCATCCTGATTCCAAAAAGGTATAGTTAATCTATGTAGAACAAATGCAGACTGAGATACAGACAAGGACAAAATTTTGCTTTCATTATTATAGATATATGTATAAAATATTGTATATTGTTTATCTTTAGCTTATTTCAGTCATTGGACTACAACCATATTATGGCACCGCACCGCCTAAAACGAGACATCCCTAGTACTTATGTTTTTAAAGCCTTCAACTTATTTTGACGGTCTCTTAGCATGAACCGCTAGGCTACAGGAACATTAATAAGCCAGCAACAGTCGTCAGGCGTTGGTGGGAGACAGACACATACACCCATGAATACACATTCATACACACCTAGATACACATACATACACATACACACATTCACACACACATATATATGCACATTACATATACATACGACGGGATTCATTTAGTCTCCATCTATCAAATCTATTCACAAAGCTTTGGTTGACTCTGAGCTGTAGTAGAAGACACACAAGCTGCCATGCAGTGGACTGAACCCTGAAACATGTGGTTGAAAAACAAACTTCCTACCACCCAGACACGCTTTATATGTATATGTGTGTATGCATATGCATATGCATATAAATAAACCTATGGAGGTGCAATGGCCCAGTGGTTAGGGCAGCGGACTCGCGATCATAGGATCGCGGTTTCGATTCTCAGACCGGGCGTTGTGAGTGTTTATTGAGCGAAAACACCTAAAGCTCCACGAGGCTCCAGCAGGGGATGGTGGTGAACCCTGCTGTACACTTCCACCACAACTTTCTCTCACTCTTATTTCCTGTTTCTGTTGTGCTTGTAATTCAACGGGTCAGCCTTGTCACACTGTGTCACGTTGAATATCCCCAAGAACTACATTAAGGGTACACGTGTCTGTGGAGCGCTCAGCCACTTGCACGTTAATTTCACAAGCAGGCTGTTCCGTTGATCGAGTGAACTAGAACCCTCGACGTCGTAAGCGACGGAGTGCCAACAATAAATAAACCTACACACACACACACACACGCACACACACACACACACACACATGTATGTATGCATGTTTGTATTTATGTATGTATATACGATACATATATATATATATATATTTACATCTATCTCTCTATCTAGCTTATATATATAAAGCCGAAACCGTCGATGGTACACTGTCGGCCATTTAAGGTCGCTGTCATTATGTAGGCATACGATTATGTGCGTAGATTGCAGTATCAGAACACTTTAGCTCTTATTTCTAGCGTTGTATGTGTTCTAACATCCTCTGTCATATTTGATGACAATTATAGTTTTCCTCTTTGGTGATACATTGTTAAACAACTGCTTTATTTAATTATTTGTATACACATTAGCGATTCGCTAAATCATTTATAGATTTCTATGGAGTAAACATATATACTGCTGGCGATCTTGTCCGGAATCTGGAAAGGTGGGCCGAACCTGCTGATAAGGTCTCGGTCTTAAGCGAAACCGTAAACGGTACAGGAATATCACGGTGTCACTTTCGGCTGTCTAAAGTCGCTGTCAGTACGTATACAATTAAGTGCTTTGAGTGTAATATCGGAGCGCTTTAGCTCTTATTTCTAGCGTTGCAGGAGTTCTAACACGCTCTGCTATACTTAATGACAATTATAGTTTTCGTTTTTGGTGATATATTGCTAAACAGCTGCCTAATTTAATTATATATATATATATATATATATATATATATATATATATATATATATATATATATATATATGTGCATGCGTGTGTAGCTTATTGTTCGTTTGCGTGGGAACTTTGAATATGAAGTGAACAAAGGAAGAGCAATTATTTAGATTTTACAGAAACATGTCGTAGGTGTCACTTCAAAAGGTACTTATTGTTGTGAGAGAAATATATACCGTTTATATAAATATATAAACGTTACTAAAAATATTAAGAGAACGGAGAAACGAAAATGGATCGGATGTGCCAAAAAAAGAGAACCAAATTACAGACACACGAATAGAAGCTTGTATTAGAATCTAAAAGACAAACGATGGATAGCTGCAAATTCGATATAGATTAAAAACAAATATAAATATTGGTAAAATAGAGAAGACTACTGCAAAGCATGGGAGTCTTAGTACGTTTGTGAAACAGAGGTGTGAGGGAAAGATCGTATACATACATACGTATGTTTGCCTAAATGTATGAATGAATGTATGTATGTATGTATGTATGTATGTATGTCTTTCTCTGTGTGTGTATGTATGCATGCATATATGTATGTATGTATGTATGTATCTATCTATCTATCTATCTATCTATCTATCTATCTATCTCGATTATATTTATGATTATATGTAGCTGTCTAGCTGTCTGTCTGTATGTCTCACTTTCTCTCTCTCTCTCTTTCTGTCTTTCTTTCTTTCTTTCTTTCTTTCTTTCTTTCTTTCTTTCTTTTTTCTTTCTTTCTTTCTCTCTCTTTCTTTCTTTCCTTCTCTCTCTTTCTTTCTTTCTTTCTTTCCTTCTCTCTCTCTCTCTCTCTCTCTCTATATATATATATATATATTTACATACATACATACATACATACATACATATATTCAGACAGACACACACACACACACACACACACACACACACACACGCACACGCACATATATACGCATTGGTGCATACGTACATACATACATATATGTTTATGTGTGTACATATATACATAAATAAATACATGTATGTATATATGTGTTTATGGATGTCTTAGTACAAAATAAATAATGAAATAAAAACGCAGACAAGCGAAAATAATCAAATGTAGGTGAATAAAGATTAAGAACACTAAAAAAGGGAAATACGTACATTGCTTTAGAGTGAATAAAATACCAGAAAGAAACGAAGGCAAATAATAGAGATCAAAAGGCTATTATGAGGATGCGACAGAAATAAGGACCAAGGAAAACACAAAATCGCAGTTAAGATTATATTAAATGCCGTATAGCCTGATTACCGAAAAGTTTAGTATGTGAAAGCTTATTTAAAGCTTAAAAACATAAGAGGAGCTTTTAGACTTCGGGTTATATCACATATATTTTTAGCAAGTCGTTCAATGATAAATCTTAAATTGGTTCCAGTATGTATGTATGTATGTATGTATGTATTATGTATGCATGTATGTATGTATGTATTATGTATTATGTATGCATGCATGTATGTATGTATGTATGTCATTATTCAGTATTATTTCAAGATTTCTTGCTAATAGAGAAAGAGCTAGTTTCTGACCTAGATCCAATGTTCCTTCATTGGAATCTCAACACCAACAGGGTATTTTTGTATGTATATATGCCAATTTGTATGTTTTGTTGTATGTATGTATTCTCTATAATATAGTTGCTTATCAAGACATACTCATATATACTTAAATGATAAACTTCTGGAAAATTTTACAGATTTTTACAGTTCCAGTGATGGATTGAATCTGTAGTATTCGAATCAGCTTTC
>NC_142931.1:29709448-29716948 GCF_046866305.1 Octopus bimaculoides
TCATTGCTGTAAACAAAACTCGACGTCTTCAAAATCCTCTTGAATGTTTGTTATGACAGATTACTGCAGCAAGTTCAAGTAAATGGTCACAGTCATAGTATCGTAAAAGAAGAATGACTCAGTTAATCCTGTTGATGACAACGCGCACCATACTGTAACTCCTGTTAAATCAACATGCTGCTCCTATGTAATATGCGGAAATCTCAGGTTCTCGATAAGTGCGACTGTGATGGCTAATTGGGTCATTCATTTTAAATGTGGGCTCATTACTCGAAACTAAAAGGTTTTAGACTTATTTAGGAGAGGCAATTACAACTGTCTTAGATTATTGTAATTTTAGTATATCACTAATATAACAAATTGACAAATTGACCTGCCAACATTTTTTTTATTCCAGATTGAAAGAAACGGCGGCAAACCGTACTTTGAACATGCCTTACTAAACATTACATGTCACAACTGATTATTTTACAAAATGGAGTCGGGATGCGAAAACAATTTAGAAGCTCGCTTTGCCATGAAATATTGTGTTAAACTGGGAAAAGTCGCAACAGAAACTTATGAAATGCTCCAGACGGTTTATGAATTAACTTCTATGAGCCGAGCATCTGTTTTTCACTGACACAAAAGGTTCAAGGACGGTAAAGAGGAGGTGAAAGATGAGGAGAGGTGTGAGAGGGAGAAAGGCGTCAGAACATCAGAGCTAGTTAAGAAAATTCGCAATTTTCTGGATGAAGACCATCGTGTGTCTTATAAAGACAATAAGGATACAATTTAGATTTGGTGTCGGTACTGTACTCAGAAGTATTCATGAAGATTTGAATATGCACAAAATTTGTGCCAAGTTAGTTCCCAGGGCGCTTGATAAACGAACAAAAACTGAAAAAACAAAGACGCGTTGGTGACAGTAGGGAAATGGCTGAGTACCTTGCCTGCTATCTAAGAGTACTTGAGGCTCTGGTGGCCTGTGGCGAAAGCTTAATCTACTGTTATACGCCAGAGACCAAGAGTACCCAATGGAAGCATCCTGACTCATCCAGACTCAAGAAGGCCAGGCAAAGCATGTCTAACGGAAAGCTAATGATGATCATCTTTTTCGATAACAAGAGTATCAGCTACATCCACTGGACTCCTTCTGGACAGACGGTCAACGAAGAGTATCTTGTGGAGTTTTCGAGTGATTTCAAGAAGAGATTGTGTAACCTTTGAATGGTTAAAAAATTCTTCTACTCGGGTCAGTGGCACCTGCACCAGGACAATACACCAGTCCACAATTCCGTCATAGTAACTAATTACTCGACAGAGATGTGCCATCAAAACAGTCCCCATCTTTCACTGCAGTCCTAACCTTGCTCCCTGTGGTTTGGATTGTACCCCAAGTTGAAAATGATGAAGGAGACTGTGACATGGATCATGGACACATTCACATGAGACCTTCAAGAAGTGACTGTAGCGCTGCAAAAAATGCATTGATGTCAGAAATTTCTACTTTCAAGAAGAGCTGAGTTATGTACCACTTTGAAATTAATAAATGTCATTCCTGAAACAGTCTCAGAACTTCTGGATATCCACCTTGTGTCTTTGATAGGAATTCTGTATCTTTTACTCAACTTGCCAAGGGCTATTTGTAAAATTCTCCTTGATTCGGATAGTCTTTGTTGAGAGCTTTGACTATTCTTGGAATATAACTTTTCGAAAGACAGCGCTTGAAAATGCGATGGACGCATGATTTTGCAATTGTTATCTCACGCTTGCAGCGCTCATTTTCTTGGACCGTGTCCATGGTTATTACTTTCGGCAGTCATTATCTTAAATGAAAGCGGGGAAAAATTAACTAGTATGTGTATTTTCTTCTAGTATGAGATTATAATTACAGTTTTTGAACTGGCCAAAGGTTACACATTTGATACAGGAAACTGGAATTAATATAATTAAATTTATTAGAAAAATGTGCTGCATAGTACATTGTTTGGCATTTATAGATTAAATGATAGAAAGTGTTTACTGTAATGGAAATGGAAATTACTGTATTCTCTATTTGGAAGTAATATTAGTTTATGAAAATGCAATATAACTTCGCAGCATGCGCTGCAGTGAGATTCAGATAATGCTCAAGGCCAAAAATCAGAGAGAAGTATGTATCTGTAAACTTATGTAGTTGGTGATGGAGGTTGTAATACGAGTATTCACTTGCATTTCAATTACAATTAGACGAATTTTGGGTGGGAAATGTGTCAAATAACCTCGTCTCTTATCTAGCAAGAAACTCGTATTTTTCTACTGTTAAAACTCATGTTTTATGCTGATATCATTTATATTCAAGCAGAATCATTAAAGTCGTAGACACAATTTCAAATGGGAAGCCAAGCAGAGTCTTTACTGTGCTGTAATTTAACTTTCTTCGCATCATCAGATGTAACAAGATACTGATACATATCTACTTGTTGCTCTCAAATTTTGGAACAAGACCAGCAATTTGAAGAGAGAGAAAGAGAGAGAGAGAGGGGGGAGGGGGAGAGAGAGAGGAGAGAGAGAGTGTGTAAGTCGATTACATCAACCCCGATGTTTAACTGGTACTTGTTTTATCGACCTCGATAGGATGGAAGGCAAAGTCGAATTCAGCGGAATTTACGCTAAGAACGTAAAAACGGACGAAATGCCACTAAGCATTCCACCCGGCGCGCTAACGATTCTGACGGCTTTCCGCCTTATGTGCTGACGTAATTATAACTATTTTATGGCAATGTGTTTGCAGAACCGGTAGAGCTTCAGACAAAATGCCTTGTATTTGTTTATGTTATTTATATCCTTACTTCAAATGCCACTGTAATCAAGTTTATCATTCATTCTTTCAGCGTAGATAAAATAAAGGCTCATTCAGATTCTGAAATCAGTTATATCGGACAACCTCTATTCCAAAAGTCGTAGCTTTGTGTCTATGATAAAAATGATACTTATTCTTTTACTCTTTTACTTGACTGCGGCCATGCTGGAACACCGCCTTTAGTTGAGCAAATCAACCCCGGGACTTATTCTTTGTAAGCCCAGTACTTATTCTATCGGTCACTTTTGCCGAACCGCTATGTGACGGGGACATAAACACACCAGCATCGGTTGTCAATCAATGCTAGGGTGACAAACAGGGACACACACACACACCCACACACACACACACACACACTCACACACACACACACACACACACACATATACATATATACGACAGGCTTCTTTCAGTTTCCATCTACCAAATCCACTCACAAGGCTTTGGTCGGCCCGAGGCTATAGTAGAAGACACTTGCCCAATGTGCCACGCAGTTGGACTGAACCCGGAACCATGTGGTTGGTAAGCAAGCTACTTACCACACAGCCACTCCTGCGCCTATATTATTATTATTATTTATTTACTTATTTTTCATCCATACCCTACTGTTGAACAGCAGAATTAATTACTAGGTCTTTCCACTATCAAGGGATGGGTTTCTGGTAAAAGGAACAGAGTAGTCGCTTATATCTAATCCCAGTCCTGATCGCCGATTATTTTATCAAAGCCGGGACAGATGAAAGCCAAAAGCAACTTCAGCAGGATTAGAACTCAGAACGTAATGGACCGTAACTGCCGAATGAATTTGAACTCACCCACTAGTAATTCTGCTAATCTGCCACCCTATTTTTACATAAGAAACGAATATTTCTCGTCATACAAATACGTTTTCAGCGTAAAACTTTTCAGACTAATGGACGATATTAAATCATGATAGATATTTAATGTTATATAAATTGATTAGATAATAAAAGAATTTTATAACATAGATAACACAATTTTAACTTCTTCAGTGAAGGTACTGTCATATTTGCTACCGCCTACTTATTATCTGCGTGTGCCAGTATACATTTACATATATACATACCTACACAGATTCATGCATGCAACATATATACAAGCACATACATACATACATATGTACTTGCACACATACACACACATACGTACATGCATGCGTACACACATGTATGTATGTATATATGTATGTATGCATGCATGTATGTATGTATGTATGTACGTATGTACGTATGTATGTATGTATGTATGTATGTGTATACATGTATATATCAAAGCCATATTTACTTTGATATACATTTCTTTAGTCTCAAAGAAAGCAGTAGTAAAACATTCAGTAGAGTACAAGACTTCAAATGATAAATCAAAAAGAAGAACAAAAGTCAGAAGATTAATTTCTTATAGATGTAGACATATTTGAACGGCTCAATTTTCATTTATTTGTATCAATGTATGTTTGTTTGTAAGGCAGTGAGCTGGCAGAAACGTTAGCACGCCGGGCGAAATGCTTAGCCGTTTCTCGTCTGCCGTTACGTTCTGAGTTCAAACTCTGCCGAGGTTGACTTTGCTTTTCATCCTTTCGGGGTCGATAAATTAAGTAGCAGTTACGCACTTGGGTCGATGTAATTGAATTAATCCCATTGTCTGTCCTCGTTTGTCCCCTCTATGTTTAGTCCGCTGTGGGCAATAAAGAAATAAGAAACGTTAAGACGTCGGGAGAAATGCATAGCGGTATTTCGTCTGTCTTTATGTTCTGAGTTCAAATTCCGCCGAGGTCGACTTCAACTTTCATCCTTTCGGGATCGATAAATTAAGTACCAGTTGCGTACTGGGGTCGATCTCATTGACTGGCCTCCTCCCCACAAAATTTCGGGCCTTGTGCTTAAAGTAGAAAAGATTATTTTAAGGCGGCGAGCTGGCAGAAACGTTAGCACGCCGGGCGAAATGCATAGCAGTATTTTCAGGCCTTGTGCCTAGAACAGAAAAGAATGTATGTGTGTGTGTGTGTGTATATATATATATATATATATATATATGAAATTACAGAGATATGTATGCTTTCTGTTCCTGGTGGAAATTTAAAAAAATTAGTTTCATTGGCCATCTACTCATTGACTAGGTTGTTAAGAAATGTTGTAAAAACAGCGGGATTGGTTCGTTTTTTTTATTATCATTTCCGCAGTTGAAGGCGTCATTCTGGTAGAATCGTTAGCACGTGAGGCAAAAGGTTTAGCCGGCGTTTCACCCGTCATTAGGTTCAGAGTTCAAATTCCGCCGAGGTCGATTTTGCCTTTCATCCTTTCGGAGTCGATAAAATAAGTCCCAATTGATCACTATAGTCGATGTAATCAACTTGCTCCCTCTCTCGAAATTGCTGGCCTTGTGCCAAAATTTGAAACCCATCATCCTTTTCGCAGTTAATAATCCTTTAAATTTTTCCTTTCTACTAGAGGTACAAGGCCAGATATTTTAGGGGAGAGGGTTCGTTAGTTACATGGGCCCCACTGTTTGAGTGGTACTTATTTTATCGACCCTAAAAGGATGAAAAGCAAAGTCGACCTCGGTGAAATTGAGCTCACGACGTGAAACCGGAAGAAAATCCTCTAAGTATTTTGTCCGGTTTGCTTGCGTTACACCCGGTTGCGTTACATCCGGTTGCTCTATTAAAAAAAAAAAAAAAACAGTTCTTAAAGAATTTTATTGATTCTGATAGAGTGGCTATGAGTTGTGAGTGAAACATTTATATAAAGCCTGTCAGAGTTATTCTGCTCGTGGGCCAAAAACTTTGTCTGAATCCAGTTGTAACTGCACAATTATGTTCTTTGATTCCTTTAGAGGAAACTATTCTTTTGCAAGCAATGAGGTCTGATCTCTGATCTAAGAATTACTCCTCTCACCCCTCCCTCCTTCCCACGAATCTTAGATGCCTTCATAAAGCTCATAGCGATATCCTTTTCTAAATCATAATGCGCTCAAACACATACATTCTTTTTCTTTTTACCTTTTAGTCAAGACGAAAGACTGCACCCACAATCGTTTACAGAGCCTACACACACACATGCGCGCGCGCATATACTTTATCTTTTACTTGTTTCAACCGTTGCGCTGCAATTATACTGGGGCCCCGATTTGGATGAATTAGTCGAACAAATCGACTCCTACACTTAATTCTTTTTAAAACCTGGTGCTTATCAGTGTCTTTTGTCGACCAGCAAAGTTACAGGGATATAGACAAACTAATACTGGTTGTCAAGTGGAGGGGGTGGTAGGAGGACAAACACAAACACTAAGAGAAATACACACAAGACTTTAGTCGATCCGACGCTACAGTAGAAGCCCCTGTTCAAGGTGCCACTGCGTCGCACTGAACCCGAAATCATGTAGTTGGGAAGCAAACTTATCACACGGCCACGTATACATACATACATACATACATACATACATACATACATACATGCATACATGCATACATACATACATGCATACACGCATACATACATGCATGCATACATACATACATACATACATACATATAAGTAAGTTTGTATGTACAATATATATATATATAAATATATACATTTATATATATCTATATATATGTATACATATATGTGTTTATATATATACATATATATATATATATATATATATATATATATATATATATATACATATTGTTATTATTAGCGAAGTCGATATACACAATCCATACTAACATCAGTATTAATATAGGTGGTTGCAAGCCTGAATTAGCGTTATATAGCTATAGAATTAAAATTATATAATCAGAGGACACATTGAAATATCTACCCGCTAGAAATAAGACTTAAAACCCTCATTTGGCCACCAAAATTTACACTTAAAATAACAAATACAATAGTATACGGGCGAACCGAAAAATAACTTTCATATACCATTATAGCATAAAGCTATATATTTAATGGAACAGGTATATATTCGCTCGCCCTTAAACTGTTGTATTTGCTATTTTCAGTGTAATTTTTGGTGGTCCAAACGAGGGTTTTAACTCTTATTTGTAGCAGATAGAACTTCAATGTGTTCTTTGATTAATATTAATATTGTTGCTATTATGAGCTATTTATATTGACTCCGATAATAATAACAATATTCTGAATATTTTTGCTGTTGCTTATTACTTTTCATACTGAGGCTATCCACATTTTGGCGCTAAGCGATTAAGGATGCCTGCAGATTTCAACGTGGTGGACTGGGAAGATGTTTTTATGGATTAAGATGTGCCGAGGAAGGTAAGAACTTTGTATCAAACCAGAAACCGGTCCACATGTGTACCTGTTCCATTAAATATATAGCTTTATGCTGTAATGGTATGTGAGAGTTCTTTTTCGTTTCGCTCGTCCGTATACTGTTGTATCTGTTATTTAAATTGTAATCTTTGGTGGTCCAAAATGAGGGTTTTAACCCTTATTTCTAGCGGGTAGACACTTGAATGTGTTCTTTGATTAATATATATATATATATATATATATATATATATATATATATATATAGAGAGAGAGAGAGAGAGAGAGATTTGTATGTATATTATACATATAAGTTTGTATGTATATTAGATATAAAGAGATAAGGCAGCGATCTGGCAGAATCGTGAGCACGCTGGACGAAATGCTCGTCCGTCT
>NC_142931.1:29721948-29724448 GCF_046866305.1 Octopus bimaculoides
CAGAGCGCAGTGAACCGGAAGCAATATCGCAAGGTCTGCTATCCGACGCATCGACGGCCTGTTCAACTGGTACACAAATAGATACATAAATCGATACATTTCTTTCTTTCTCTCTCACTTTCTCTCACTCTCTGAGCCTGTCTATTTGGCTCCTGTGTCTGTCCCCCCCTCTTTCTCTCTGTATATATATATATATATATATATATATATATATATATATATATATATATATATATATATATACATATATATTTTTTTGGAAACGCATACATGTATGCACGCACACTGACAGTCACATTATGCATACACGTTTAGATAAAAAGAAGAATAGGAGAAAACTTACTCAGTAAAACCCTGAGAATATATTCCTTTCTTTGCTGTTCAGATAACGTGATTGGGATGAATAGACAGAAAGATTAAGGAATGAAGCTTCGACTGTGAATAAATGAAAATCTGTATATATATATATATATATATATATATATATATATATTTATTTATTTATTTATTTATTTATGTGTTTCAACCAAGTGGCTGCGGTCATGCTGGTGCGTATATATATATATATATATATATATATATATATATATATATATATATATATATATATATATATATATATATATATATATATATATATATATATATATACGTATATATATATATATACGTATACAAACATTCGTAGATACGAACATTCGTATACAAACATACATATACAAACATTCGTAGATACATAGGGGATTAAAGGAAATGTACGTGTGTGTGCGTGAGTCTGTGTGTTTGTGTGGCTGTGTGCTTGTGTGCATATGTGTGTATGTGTGTGTGCGTGTGCGCGGTACATGTACTTTTGACTGGAAAAATTCGTTGGCGTGAGCGTGAAATGGTTCCCGCAAATATAAAATCTGCCTACTTGAACCAAATCTGTAGCATAAGTTTGTGTTATATCGCATCACCAAAACGCGAACGGTTTGCTCATATTGTTTGTAGTTAAACTGCACATCCTACCGGTGTCAATTCAAGTAGGCTACGTAAAGACACTCTTGTTGCATTCTTATCGATATGAGATTGTGTTCGGTCGCCGTTAAATGCTCTTCTCAAGTATTTCTTACACGAACACAATGACAAAACGATCTCATATGCAGAAAGACTAACAGCATCTAAGACACACTTAATTACCAAAAATCCACATACACACATCATAGGCATACGTGAATATGCGCAGATAGTTATTCGTTCAATTGCAAAACACATAGGCACACATAAATAATTGGACACGACATTAATTTTAAAGATGAGTATTCTGATAGATCGATCAACTGCTGACTACTTGAATTATGGTGTTAGAGGTTGAGAATTTCACTTCTACCCTTAACATAATCCTCAAGCAGAATTAAGATGAGGCAGTGTGTGATAAAGTTGACCCTTTGAATTATAAGTCCATCTTATACTATGGATTTCCGCAGTTTACGTCAACAAAATTTGATTTACGAGATTTATACATCCACTTGAGTTTGGTAAAAGGCATTTGTTCAGCGTAAAATATATGGAATCGAACCGGGGATAGCTTTAATGCAAGCGAACTTCTTACTGACAAAGCCAGGCCCGCACCCATTCTAATTCATGCAAGCACGGAGGCACGCACGCACATACACACACACCCATTCAACCTTTCTCTTGCTCTCTCGCTCTAAACGATGATTTCACGTGTCGAAGTTCTACTAGCTCTACAGGGATACATACACTCTACAGAGTAGTATTTATACTACTTATTTATTTTATCGATTATAAGAAGCAGCAGGAACTAAATCCACACGAACATATGTTCCAAATTGTTTCTGGAGGGTAAGAAGATTTGCACTGCCCTTCCAATCATATATAAAAGATCCCCTAATGATCCCCCATTTTTTCGACCTTTCGAGATCAGCTCACTTTATATATATTTCCATCCATATATAAACGATTAATCCCGTTGGCTTCTGCCTATGTAAGAAAGAGGATTTAACTTGCGTATATTTATCAAGAATATTGGTCTCAAATTTTGGCATAAGGCCAGTAATTTCGTGGGAGGGGTAAGGTACATCGACTTTAGTGCTCAAATGGTTCCTATTTTATCTAACTGGGAAGAATGAAAGGTAAAGTCGATCTCAGTGGAATTTGAACCCAGAACGTAAAAACGGACGAAATACCACTAAGTATTTTAGCCGCCATGCTAACGTTTCTGCCAGCTCACCACCTTATAGCCCAAGAATATTCTCTTCTACTCTAAGCACAAGGCCCAACATTTTTGGGGAAGGGTCAAGTCGATTTGACCGACCCCAGTACACAACTGGAATTTCATTTATCGACCCCGAAAGGATGAAAGGCAAAGTCGACCTCGGTGGAATTTGAACTCTGAACGTAAAGACAGACGAAATACCGCTATGCATTTCGCCCGACGTGCTAACGTTTCTGCCAGCTCGTCGCCTTATTGCCCAAGAATATTAACAAAGTGAGGAAA
>NC_142931.1:29731948-29759448 GCF_046866305.1 Octopus bimaculoides
TGCATGCATGCATAAATACACGTGCACGCACACACATATGTATGTATATATATATGTGAACATATGCATGTACATATGTCTGTCTATCTATCTATCTAATAGTGTGCATATGTAAGACTGCGTGCGCGCATGCGTTCATGTATGAATATATGTATTTGTGTGTAGTTTATTTTCTCCCTATCGCCTTATCCTACAGTGTGTACATGTGCGGTGTTTTGTGTGTGCCTGTGTGTATGTGTATGCGTGCGCGCGTATGTGTGTTTTCACTTTCTTGTATTTTTACTTTCTTTCTCTGTCATCTTTCTGCTTCCTGATATGTTTTTATTTTATTAAAATTTTTGTTTTTACCGGTCCCAGGGACTATGCTACTGCCATGATGGGGCGTCGCCTTCAAAGGTTAGCCACCCCAAGGGGCTTCTACATGGTTTCTCAATATGCTAAAACTAATGACCACGTCGTTTTCAAATTTCATGACACTCTACAGTCTTAACTATACGTAAGACAATGTGGTCAATCTCTCTCTCTCTCTCTCTTTGCTGTCTTACACAGACACACAGACACACATAGACACACACACACACACGCACGCACGCACACGCAGCACTAGCATTAACATACACACATTGACAGATAGATAGATAGATAGATAGATAGACAGATAGATATATTCTCGAGTTGATTACGATTCGAGGCCTTCTATTATAAGTCTGCTTGAAAAGTGTTAACCTGGTGTTACATATCAATAGCCAGGGCCGGTTAAAGGTTCCGGCCGTTCGAGTAGACCCCAAGGTGTTATATGCTTGGGGGCATCACATACCTTGCTTGGGATCTACGAAATAACAAGAAAAAGCAAACAAACAAACAAACAAACAAACAAACAAATCCAAGTAAAAAATTAAATAAACGCTACTATTACGTATATTTAAGGAACTGAAATAATTACTTTTAAATTTTTAGTTTCTAGGTTTCACTCCTTGTGAAAAACTATATTTTTCAGGTTACCTGGGCGCCAGTAATCCTAGAGGTGCTCTTAATAGTTGTAACAACAGCATTCGAAGACTTTAGCAGATTTTATTCCCTAACAATACTGTGCCTACTATATATTTCATGGCCCTCGGAGAGACGAAAAGCAAAATCGTTTAGCATTTGAACTCAAAATTCCTCAACAGACGCGACCAAATCTCCAAGTTATTATGTTTTTCTCTCTCAATTTGGCGCTCTTCCGATTCTGGTGTTCTGGTATCTAAATTTCTGTACATTAACACTTTACACTTCTATCACTCTCTGTATAGTGTGTGCACATGGACGCACGCACAGCACACACACACACACACACACACACACACACACACACACACACATCGTCGGTAAATCATAAATCCGAAAAAGGACATTCAAAGTTATAGGGTAGTAGATTAGATAGATATGACCAGTCTTTGACGTTATCCTGGGTTTCACGTTCATAGAGCGCTTAGATTTACAACGTTTCTTCAGACCCTAAAGCTGTATATATATTTCTTTATTGCCCACAGAAGGCTAAACATATAGGGGACAAACAAGGACAAAGAAATTAATCGATTACATCGACCCCAGTGCGTAACTGGTACTTATTTAATCGACCCCGAAAGAATGAAAGGCAAAGTTGACCTCGACGGAATTTGAACTCAGAACGTAACGGCAGACGAAATAATACTAAGCGTTTCGCCCGGCGTGCTAACGATTCTGCCAGCTCAAGGCCTTCTTAAATCTGTATATAGGCTGAAGCGTGACTGTGTAGTAAGAAGTTCGCCTCCAAAGCACATGGTTATGGGTTCGGTCCTACTGCGTTAAGTATGTGTCTTGTCTTTTACTGTAGCCTCAGGCCGACCAAAGCCTTTTGAGTGGATTTGTACACGGAAACTGAACGAAGCCTGTCATATATATATATATATATATATATATATATATATATGTGTGTGTGTGTGTGTGTCTATATGTATATGTATATATATATGCGTGTGTGTGTATGTGTGTGTATGCGTGAGTATGTGAGTGTGTGTGTGTTTGTGTGTCTGCTTGTCCCTCACCACCGCTTGACGTCCTAATAACTCAACCGTTCCGCAAGTGAGACCGAAAGAATAAATACCAGACTTAAAGAAAAAAAAAAGTACTTGAGTTGATTCATTCGACTAACGATTGAAGACAGTGCTCCAGCATGGTGACAATCAATTGACTGAAACAACGAGAAAAATATTTAGTTGAATAAATCGGTCCTTGTTTCCCCTCTCCTACTTTCAATATGTATATGATATACATACACACATAAATACACATACACGCACACACACACATATACATATCTATATGTGTAGGTGTGTGTGTGTGTGTGCTTGAGTGTGTGTGTGTGTGCTTGAGTGTTTGTTTGTGTTTGCGTGTGTGTGCGCATACACACATATGTTGGTGCCTGCGAGACAGACTTCAAATAACTCTGTATACTACACACTTTACATCACATTTTCCCTACTGGAATTATTAAAGCGTCGAACACAATTCTCGTAGTATTTATTCAATCAAGTCCGATTACGTTCTATATCCAAATGCCACGAAGTCAAACTTTAGTTTTTAATCCTTCCGGGGCGTCTATTAAATAAATGACCACCAATCAGGTACTAAGGTTGATGCGTATAAAGCAGAGAACAGAATTATAATAGAAAAACAAACAGTCTCTATAACACGTATATCGCTATACATCATTCTCTTTATATCATGTTTTGAACACCATACTATATTTCGTTATCTTGTACTTTCTATACCTCATTTTTTTCTCTTCCGACCTTTTATAATTTTCTCATTATTATTCTTCTGATTCTTATCTATCTACCTCACTCTTCTATATTCCTTTTGCATTCCCACTTCAACACTATTTGTTAAATTTACACTTTTCCTCCCTCCTCCGTTTCTAAATTCTTCCTCTTTTTATTCTGTTTATCAACCACGTTCGCCAATACTCGTTCCTTCTGTCTTTCCGTCCTTGTTGATCCTAACTTTTCCCTCTCTAAGCACGAGTGTGGGCCGTGTGTGTGTGTGGGCCATGTGTGTGTGTGTGTGTGTGTGTGTGTGTGTGTGTGTGTGTGTTGTGCGTGTGTGAGTGCAGGAAGAAAGAAGGAAAGCAAAAAATGAAGAAGAGAATGGGACTGTAATTTCACGTGATCTAGAGGACTAGTGTATATATGTATGAGTATGTCTTTGTGTGTGTGTTTGTGTGTGCCATGTGTGTGTGTGTGTGTGTGTATGTGTGTATGTATGCTCATGTAGATACCATGGTTCCGAATTCGTTCCTCTGCACAGTACTTTAGGCAAGTGTCTGGACCAAATTTGTGAGTGGAATTTGTTAGATGGAAATTGTACGAAACCTGTCGTGTCTGTGTGCATGTGTATGCGCGTGTGTGTACATATGTATGCGCTCGCGCATGTGTGTGCGCACATCTCTGCGTGTGTTTGCGTGTCATTACGATATATGTATCTGTGTCACTCGATGTCCCGTAACCTAACAGTTTGACAAACTGGATACAATAAAATTTAAATACCAGATCGAAAGAAATTACTGAGGTGAATGTGAATGACTAATTCCTCGAAGTGGTGTCCCAGCATCACCACAATTCAATGACGTAAACCAATAAAAAGAAGGAAACGATGCATCTTTATCGTATTACCTTCTCTCACTTCACTCTATCACTCTCTCTCTCTCTTTTCTTCTTTTTCTCCTCTATTCCCCCTTCTCCCTCGATGTTTTCCTATCAACTAGATTTTCCAATATTTGTTTCTCTAGTAAGGCAGCGTGCTGGTAGAATTGTTAGAGGCATTCCATCCTTCTTTACGTTCTCGGTTCAAATTCTGCTGCGGTCGACTTTGCCTTTCAACCTTCTTGGGTCGATAAAATCAGTACCAGTTGAACATAATGTAATCGACATACCCTAACCCCCAAACTTGCCAAAAATCTGAAACCAATATCTCTCCCTCTAGTAAGCCGGCGGGCGGGCAGAGTGCTTAGCACGCTGGGTAAAATTCTTAGCGGTTTTACGTTCTGATTTCAAATTTCGCCGAAGTCAACTTTGCTTTTCATCCTTTCGGGGTCGATAAAATAAGTATCAGTTGAGCACTGGGGTTGATGTAATCGACTTACACCTTATTCCGAAATTGCTGGCCTTGTGCCAAAATTTGAAGCCAAATTTATTCCTCTTTCATTTATTTCTCTCATCGTACCAATCACATTCTCTTTTCATTTTTTAGACTTATACATCTTCTGCATCGTCCCTTCCTTCCTTCCTTTCTTTCTCCTTTCTTTCTTTCTTTCTTTGTTGCTGTCTAATTTAGTTACAGTTAAACCTCTGTGATTAAGAAGTTATTTTGGGTTCGATTCCGCAGCACAACACTGTTTTCTATCATAATTTCGGATCAACCAAAGCTTTCTCCTTGAAATTTGGTAGATATGAATTGTTTGCAAGCAGTCACCTGGCTTAACCCTGTCACGCCGTGTTACCGCTATAGCGTGAATAGGTTATACGTCATCTTTGCCAGATTCTGTTAAAGCGGTAATGAACAACAGACGCAGAAAAAGTCGATGCAACCAATTCTGTCCTTTGGTTTTGCCTGCAATCGTTATTCTTGAGCGGTATATAGAACTATTTACTTTTTAGCTCAGGAGCCTGGGTGAAGGATAAAGTTAGACACAGGGGCCCAGGTATGAGAGGGTTAATAGCACAGTCTGACTTTTACAGGCTTTCAGTTGATTCTACTTTGTTGAGAGCATTCGGGCGGTATAAAGGTAACTTCTTCTTTCTCTTCTACAAATCTCAAAGATGGTACTGAGAAAGGTCTAGGGTTCTATTATTTTCCTGATGACTGAGTTTTTAAAACATGGCTTACAAACCCTGTTTATCACCGTTTCTTTCTCTACTATCTACATCTCTACATATCTCAATCAATTTTTTAAACCTGTTCTTTCTTATATATAACAAAGAAACCTGATTTATAATATTTTAAGTATTCTATGGATTTCTTATCGCTAATGCCGTTGAACATAGCATGAATGTTACATAGCCCTTGAAATATCAAGTCAACAAAAGAGCCTCTATGTGGTCCACCTTTCTGCAAGAAATTACGACGAAATTTTTCATGAATTATAACTTGTAAAAATGGTAAAACGCCTAACATTAGGTATTGTAATCCTAAATGCTTCCCTCCAAAACTGCAAGGTCATTGTTTTGCACTATCAGAATTGACCCGGAGCTAAGTCACAATGAAAATCTTACTAGAAATACTAGTTTCAAATTTTGGTACAAGGCTATTAATTTTAGGGGAGGAGTAAGTAGATTACATCGACCCCAGTGATCAACTGGTACTTATTTCATCGACTCCAAAAGGATGAAAGGCAAAGTCAATACCACCGGAATTTGAACTCAGAACGTAAAAACAAACGAAATACTGCTAAGCATTTTGCCCGGCGAATTAACGATTCTGCCTGTTCGCCTTGAAGTTTTGAAATATGCATATAAAATCAATTTTAAAACCTTGATTCGTATATTTGACACTATAGCTTTTCCTAGCTAACACATTATGTTAAGGAGTTGAAATATTGAATGAATAACTCAAGGTGTGCGGAATAGTGTCTACAAGCAATAACAAACCATGTTGAGAAATGGATTTACCTGGAGCTTTACCCATAACTTGAGCAACTGATGTAACCACTATGTGTAACAAATAGAAGCAAAATCTCCCTCAACTCACAAGACCTATAAGTACTGCCTAAAAACATGGAATGGTTACATGATTTGAATACCTTTGAATATATAATTGCTCCATCAAAGCTGATGTGTGACAAACAAGATCTATTATTACTTAAAAACTTGTCCAATCGATAGGATGTCACAGGCCTTTTCTAAGGTTATTATATCTTCACTAAGAATTAAAAGAATGTTACGGTTTCCATTTGCTGACAATCTACCCTCCTGACTAACGACGTTTCTTGCAAGCTTCTCAGATAATTCTTTTGTTCTTGTAATTCTGTACTTTTAAATCGTTAAATGAGAACTTGACTGCTTAGGACAAGTACAATCTATGTACTGCAAGCTGGCATGACTGTCTTTCATAACTAGAACAAACATAAATTATATACAAGGAATTACAGAAATATTGGAAAATTGGAATACATTTCAGACATGAAGCAATAACGAATATTTGGTTGACAACACTGAAACCACTCAATGCTTTACAATACTTTAGACTATACTTCGCTACCCACGCAAAAAAAACAAAACATTTTTATCCTGCTGGCACTCAATATTTTATCTAACAATTACGATTGTGTAGAACTACTTAGAACAAACATCGATAGTAAAGCAGGTACTAAAGCAACAGTATCAACAAGAACAGCAGCGGCAATGGCCGAGTTTAAGAATAAGTAAATAATGGCAGCCAAAACAATTTATAAGGAGAAAGGTGTGGATTGACGTAACATTCATAATAGTGGGTTCAAATTTTGGCACAAGGTCAGCAATTCTAAGGAAGGGATAAGTCGATTACATCGACCCCAGTGCTCAACTAGTACTTATTTTATCGACTCCGAAAGGATGAAAGACAAAGTCGACTTCAGTGGAATTTGAACTCATAACGTAAAGACGGGCGAAATGCCGCTAAACATTTTGCTCGGCGCGGTATGTAACCTTCATAATATTGCTTTTAGTTGTTTATCCAGCTGTATTCGAGCGGGTGATTGACTTAATTTTCTGCTCTGTTTAACACCACCAACTGCCCCGTGGGTGCTTTTGATGGAGTCATCTCTCTATTACACATATTCAATCCAAGTCTCTGGTCTGAGAGTAACCCCCTTTTCGTACTTGTCTCAGAAATAGTTTAAAAAAAAGTGGCATGGCTTATTATAGTAACCCACCTGAAAGGAAAGACGAAACCGATAATGTATGTTTTAAATTGAGAACTTAGAGGTAGAAATGAGATTTAGAACTTGTAAAGAATTTGGTTCAGCGACGGTGACAGTTTACCATGGTTTTATTTGGATGAGATGGAAAACAAATTTTATATAATAGACTGAATCGATTCAAGTAGGTTACTGTAACTTATTTTATTAAACCCGCAGAGACAAAAGGTAAAAATCAATCCTCTGACTAAGCCATAAAAGTATATAAAAGATCTATGAAGAAAGACATTCCAGCCATGACCATCAGGTCTTTTGTTTACCTCAGTTAATACATTCCGAACAAGATTATCCAATGTATTTTTAGTTGTTGTTTTGAGACGGTAGATTGTTGGTCGATGGAGGTTTGCCTGCTATTTCTAGGAGGTCGAATGACCACAAATATTTCCTAATTTAGTTCGTGATGCTCATAGTGTCGTTGTTAATGTTGTTTAACCCTAAGTCAATTTTTGGTGGACAAACCCACGATCAAAAGCTTTTCAGCAATGACCATACAGCTTCTTCAGCTACATCTCAAACGACATTAATAAAAAAAAGCACTTTGTTTAAGATCGTGTCAGTATAAAATATAACTTCTGTTACGTTTTGAGTTCAAATGCAGCCGGGATCGACTTTGCTTTCCATCTTTTCGGGGTCGATAAAAATAAGTACCAGCTGAGCACTGGAGTGAATGTAATCGACTTACCCTCTCATTCAAAATTGCTGGCCTTTTGCCAAAACTTGAAACTAACATGTATGTCGTTGTTTAACCATTGGTCAGCCTTGATCGAGCAAAACAATGAACAAAAGCATTCCAGCTTTGGCTATTCAGCCTTTGTCCTATGTGTGGTTATCCTTCAGCCTTTGTCCTATGTGTGGCGTATTCCTTTCTAAGTAAGATTGCACGGTATGAATTTCTAGCCGATCGGGTGACCATATATATTTTTACTGATTTTCTAAAATTGTTATCGATGTTCTTCAAAAGGTTTAATAGGAATCAATATTGGGATACGGGATCGGTTAATGAAGAAGCTATTCTCAAAATATTCGAAAAATTAATAACAATAAATAGACCTTGGTCGGAATTGACGTCCACAAAGTTTCAATTGCTCGATGAACCTCGTGACTGAATTAGCGTGTAACTGATTGAGTATTCTATAGATACGTGTTCTCTTAACGTGATACAAAATATTATAATACTGACACTCTAAATTACACGTACAATCTAGCCAAAGGGCTTCCGTACAATTTCCATCATTCCAACGTTACTTGCAATGTTTGGGTTGACTCGTGGCTATGGTGAAAGATACTTGTCCAAGATGCCGAGCAGTGGAATCGAAACGAGACGTCGGCTATAATTCGTTTGAGGTTGATTACACTAATGATTAAAATGTAAAGTTCCTTACCGCGTCACATAGACTCACAAGGGCTGGTTTCCCTCGTTTCCGTGGCGTCTATATTCCTCATCTGGACGGGACGCAGTGTTACTCATTTTTGCCTGCTGAGTGAACTGGAGCAATGTCAAACGAAGTGTTTTACTCAAGAGCACAACGCGTCGGCCAGTCCAGAAATCGAAACCACAATCTTAAGACTACGAATCCAACATTCTAACCATTAAGCCACGCACCTCCACTAAAATGTAAAATGTTGAACAAAAACAAAGAAAAACTACAACACTAATAGTGGCTTGTTTAGCACCATTAATTGAGTAGACTTATGTTCTGAGTTATTCTAGTCGCGACTCTCACTTGTTTTCGCATACGTTGCCCAATGTATACTTATTTTAAGACGAAATTAAAAGAATTTGGTTGCCATTTCTAACAGGTTGAACATCATCGTAGTGCTTCACCCCTTGGCCCAGAATTTAGAGGTAGACACCATAAGATATTTCCCCAAATTCGAAATTGGGACGAAATTTTAGTTGCCTGTTGAAGGCGTCTGAGTTCCAATTAAAGAGAGTTCACATGACTTGCGTCACAAATTCCCTTGGAAATGACAGGAACGTCGTAACTTATTTTTATTATTTCTATCTTCTCGAAAATTAAATTACAGCACTAAAAGAAACAACAATTTAGAATTTAGAAGCCATTAGTCTATTGTTATAAACCTACACAGCTTACAAAGAATTCCTTTTCGCTTTGATTATCGTCTTTCATAAAACGTTATTGTAAATACGGATATACATGACATTAAACAGACTCTCGGATGCACAATGAAATCAGTAAAGATATTAATATTGATTTCTTCTTATATAGTCACAAATTAGAGTGCGAGGAAGTTCAACTATTTATTCAGCACTTGTACATGACTGGTACTTATTTTGATCGATCCTTGTTGGACATAGATAAACTGGGAACGTGAGGACACGGAGAAACGTAAAGAGCGCTTTCAACTATTTCTGCTTATTTCAGCACCTTAATGTAAATTAAAATAGAATTATCCTACACCGGCATAAAGTTCTGTTTTTATAGCATAAGAATATAAAGCTTGACTGAAGTAACACTAAATACATACTTATTAATTTAAACGGTTGGCCATTGTAAAATGAACTGGTAACACAATGCCAACAGAATTCGAACTTAAAATATAAAGGGACGAAATGAAATACTGTCAGGTATTCACTCTGAACTTCAATCATTTCTGCTTACTTCACCACCAGCCTTACGTGTGAATTAATATTGGTTTCAACTTTTGTCACAAGGCCAGCAGGTTCGAGGCAAGGGATAGATCGATTAGATCGAACCTCCAGTGTTCAACAAGTACTTATTTTATCGAGCCTGAATGGATGAAAGGCAAAGTTAATTCCAACGGTATTTGAACTCAGAACGTAAAGACGGTTGAAATGCCGCTAAGCATTTTGTCCGGCGTGTTAACGATTCTGCCAACTTGCCGCCTTATATGTAAATTTGTAAACAGGTGTGTATGTTTAAGTGTGTCTGAGGTTGTGGCCATGGGGTTGTTTTTTAGGGGATTATAAACGAAGACAGGTAGGCAGTAACATGTTGGGTCACTGGATGTGTCACATGTAAATTAATGTTGATTTCCATATACGAGTAAGTATCAATGATAGAAGTGGTAGCGTTACTTGTGCAGTCTGATTTCAAATATCTCCCTCAAATTACATTCGACCCTTCTTTAAAAAAATGCATATTGTCAGAATAAAAAAGATAGGATAATCATAGCCAAAATATCCTATTGTGTATGATTAAAAGTTCGCTTATCACTTAAAAAATCTCATAGTCACGACTGAGAAATTGTTGATCATAAATTTGTTCAATCATAGCTGACATGACTTATCAATGGCAATTTTATTTTCAAAAAAAGAGGGATGTATCTTAGTATTCAGTCTTTTTGCTAAGAAATAGAAATTAAATCTTCCCCATGTTTACAATCTACTATTTTAAAAGTGGGAAGGCAAATTGGATAATACAATGATAGATACATTATACCTGAAAAATATATTCTGGATGATCATGGTTGGGACGCCTTTGATCATAAATCTTCTCAGTCAGAGCTCATATGGTACTAAATAACTTGATTGGTCAAACGAAATAAATACACACTCAAAATAGATATCAACCCTGTATTCTCCCAAGTATCTGAAAACCGAAATCAAAAACAAAAGTCATTTTTACTTCTATGACTTTTTCGTGATAGGGAAATAAGAAAAAATATTTGTATCACATTACATAACCAAATCATGTGAATGCAGAAACGTCTCCTTAACAACAAATATATTTAATTATATATTTTGTTAATGAAAGCTACTTGTAAGTGCTCGTTGCAAATATGATACATAGATGTGGTTCTCCTCCGTTCGTATCTCAGCGTTCCCTTCACCGAATACCGATTTACAAACACCTCTATTCATATTTTGCAAAGCAACTACAACTATAACACGAAAAAAAAAAACAGCAGATTATTGCAATCAACCGATTAATTTTGGTTCATTCAGTGGAACGACAAGGTGGACGACAATGAAGGGTAGGTGTCAAGCGTCTTAAAAATTCGTCTTGTTTGCAATTCAAAGCTATTCAGTGTCAGATCACAGCACTAAAATTGTCTTTAACCTAGGTTGCTGCCTTGCTACGCCGCTGGGTTTATTACCTCAGCCTTAGCAAAGGCGGAGGTATTGTTTTTAGTCATGTTTGTTTATTTGTCCGTGGGCAAGACAACTCAAGAACCACTGGATGGATTCGGATGAAACTTTCAGGGATGCTTGGCCTCGTGACTGGCACAAACTGATTGGAATTGATTCAGAACCAGACAAGGATTCTGGATTATTTTTCCTGTTTTTGTTTTTTCACTTAATTTTTGAGAGCGATCCAGTTAATTTTTAGTATTCTCGTTTGTGAGAGCAGTCGACTTTATTTCAGATATTCTCATTTTAAAAATCATCGCTATCTAATCGTTGAGAAAACGTTGGTGTTTCCTTGGCGGATGTTTGCTACAGGCAGTTTGAATTGTTTTTTGTCGTGTTAGACGTGGGTCATAGTGTTAAATATTTGTTTGATTGATTGTTGCTGGTGCTGTTTTGAGTTGTTATTTTTTCCCATTGTGGGAGGGATGGAGAAGGCGCCAGAAGGTAGCCGCAGCTGTGCGGCTACGACTGGAGGGGGGGGATAGACATGGAAGCGCTGGAGGTGCGAGAAGTAGGGGGTGAGCCTCGAAAGGTGAGGGAGTGCGAGGAGTTGCTGGAAGGAGACGGAAATACACCGAAGTTAGCGCCGCCTGTGGAACTAACAACCAGTGTGGTGAGGGGAACGGGATGTGTGGGACAATGAAGATAGCAGCGGGAAAAGTGGAGGTAGCGACGGTGGAGACTGTTGAAGCGTGTTTGAGGAATATAGGAGGACTGGCCACTTTTGTAACAGGAGGGAGAAGGTGCGCTGCTGTGGCGGTGCGTTTTGCATCGGAGGAGGAAGCAATTAAGCACTCCACGGAGGCAGTAGGATCGGAGGAATAGGTACTTTTGCCATCGTGCTGTGTCAAGCGTGTGGCCGGGATGCGAGTTGGCAAGGTGCCCCCTGAGCCGAAGGAAGCATGGCTGATGACAGCCGTAATGTGTGACATGAATGGGAAGGCCAAGATGCTGAAGGCCGCAGGAACCCAAAGAGTTAACTGCTGGGGATGTGGAATGGAGTTGGTCGTTCAAGCAGAGGTGGAGGACCTAGACGGAATTGTCGGATGACGTGAGATTGAGAGTGGTGGTGGAGGGCAGGCCACCTATATGTCGTACATGTGGGGAGGAGGGCCACATGAGGGCGAGGTGCCTCCGGAAGGAGCAACAGACGGAGCAGATGGAGGGGCGGAAGAGCGCGGACCGGGTAGCGCAGGTCGAGATGAGGGAGAGAGCAACGTGTTCAAAAGAAGAAAGAGAAGTGGGAGAGTGAGCTCTCCGTCAGAACAGCAGAAAAAGAAGAAGGAAGAGATGGAAAAGGAGGAGATCAGAAGGAAGGTAGACGAAATGGTGGTGGATAAAATAAGCGAAAAGGAATTTGAAGTGTTCAAGGAGGAGTTGCATAAGGAAGAGACGTTGGTGAAGACACCGGTTATTCCAGTGGAGGAAGAAAATTTAGAAACGCAATTGGAGAGACTGTTCAGAGTGGTGGAAGAAAAGAAGAAGGTACTAGGAGCGGAGCAGGAAAAGAGAAAACAATTAAGAAAAGGAAAATTTCGATGGAATTTTGTGACGTTCGCAAAAAGCAAAGTAACTGAAAAGAAAGTATTAAAGGTTAAACATATTGTAAGAGTAAAGTTACCCACGGATGTGTATTCCGAGAGTGTGAAGGCCATAGTGGTTGGTAAGGACACCTACAGCAGACTAAAAGACATGTGTGGAGAATGGATTGACCCGCCAGGAGTGTTGGTGAAGTTCGATGAATTACCACCAGTAGTGGAGCTGAAAGATTTAGAACCTTTCATGAGATATTAAGAAGGAAAAAAAGTAAGTAAAATTGTTTTATTGAAGAAAGAGGGAAAAAATAAAATTGTTTCATTTTGAAAAAGAGGAAAAAACGAGATTAAGAAAAAAGCAATAAGATAATAGAACGATTGCAAATAGTTTATATAAACGTTCAAATGATATTGCATGGGAGTGGGGCCCATGCAGCCATTTCATTTCTCATTTTTATATAGCATCTCATTTTCATTCGTTTTATGTTTTTGTTCTCTCTGTGGTTTTGTGTCTGTCTTTGTAGTGTCCCCTCTGTGTTGTGACCGTAGTGCCAAAATAAAGGAACATTGGCGGAGGTTTGCGCTCTCTGAGTGCTCTTGTTATGCATGTTTTCTTATACTGCTCTATCCAGCATATAACGCTTTTTGGGTATTTGAAAGAACAAGTGCTCCCTATGTTAAATCTTTATGCAGACTTCTAAATAAGTTTAAGACTTAGAAAACGAAACTATGTCAGACAGTGGCAGGTCACTGATAACACAAAGTCTAGTTCATAATTTAATCCCAACAATGATTTAAATAACAATGTGTTTAAAATATAAGTATTATAGCTGGTTTTAAATATATTTTCAAGAAAATACCAGGACCTCTTAAAACAGCCAGTTCTCCATCACAGTAGCGCCCCTCAACTAGGTGAAATTGTACCAGTTAAGAACCGACTTACAGAAGCGATAGATTCTTTTCTACTTAGACACACCCGTCAAATACAATTCCAGTTCTCGCCCAATTGTAAGTCTTATTTAGAGTTCAAGGATAAGGTTATATATATATATATATATATATATATATATATATATATATATATATATATATATATATATATATATACTCATATATGTATCTATATATACGTATGTACATACATATATATGCATATTTGAATAAGTGTGTGTGTATGTATGTGTATACGCCTACTTTTTAAAAGTGTGGAAAATCCTGCAAACGTTACTAAGAGAAAATACGATTTTGGTGTTTCGATCCGACTTATTAGTGAACTGTCAAAACATATCGCTGCTTCGGTAACACAGTTCATATAGCTGCTGCTGCTACTACTACTCCTTTACATCTATATATTAACACACACACATATATATATATCTGCATATATATATATATATATATATATATATATATATAGGTCGATCAATGGCTAAATAGATTAAAAGAGACACATGCATTTATTTTCATATGTCCTAAGACATTTTTTCTTTTTATTTCTCTCTAATCTTTATTTGAATCTCATATCTATTTATAAAAGTATTTACCTCGCTCGTTGCACTCCCTTTTGCAATCTACCTGCCTTTATCTTGCTTGCTATCTAAGTTCAAGTCTATCTATTCTTCTCTTAAAAAATATTAAGTCTTTTGGAATTATTCAATAAGCAAACATTTCGATTGGCAGATAGAGAGAAGTTCTACAAACTGTACTAGAGTCAGATAGATTAAATTATCTATAATTTTACTCATGAATTTGGATCGATTAATCGATTAGAAGTAAAATAGGATAAAGAAGACATATTTATCAATATATTGATTTGCAAATTGCTAAATTAGAAGTTTCAGTAAATATATTTGTATTGAATATAAATTTCCATTGTCCATTATTCTCTTCTCATCGATTTCCTAGCAGAGAAATGATATAAAACTGAAGATCTACACCCCCCCCCCCCCCCACACACACACACACATTTACACATATACAGTCTCTCACTGTTTTTGCATATCTGTATTATGAGTTTGTCTGTATTTGTACATCTGTTTATATGTACTTATATTCATACGTGTGAGGGTTCGCCTCCCCTCATCTATATATACGTATATATAAATGTATGTACTCACATACATGCACTTGTACACTCACAAACAGACATAAGCTTATAAAGAATAATACACTTTATACAATTGTAATCACTAATTTATTTGAGATCAAAAAAGTCCAATAAAGCCATTGATGATACTCGAACACCGTATGTATCGCTTGCCAGGCGACTGCTTTAACGATTTTACCACATTGTATTTTGCAGACGACGTGTTATAGAAGTTAAAAGTTCAGTCGATATCAAATAGACATTTACACTTAATTTGAGAAAGGAATAAGTACTTAGTGTGGTAGAATCGGAGAAAATGTAAGTGGCTTTGTTGTTCTTTAAAGATTTTACGTTGTTGTTTTATAGACGTCAGTTAGCACTAATGAGGTTTATCATTAAAGACGTTCTAGTTATAACAACCTCGTCGTTTTCGCAGCCATATTGTATTTAGGATTACGTTATTTAACTTGTCATTCAGTTTTCAAGACGCTTGGGTCTGAGTTGAGAGAGATTGCCTGCTATTTCTAATTACGAACCCAGAGGCAACATATAGGGTTTCTGAACGAATTCAATCACAATTTCTGATTTAGACGCAAAGACACACATTGAGAGTGGAATTTACTTGATTATATCAACCCCAAGTATTCAGTTCCTACTTTTTTCACCGAATCCGGAAGGATGAAAAGCAAAGTAATTTTCAAAAGAATTTGAACTTAGGATCTAAAGGAACGCAACTAAATATCGTTCCATCTCTACAGTCACCCACCACACTCCTTTAATAAATGTGCACTATTAAATAATGTTCTGTATTAAAGACCATATCCATTCATTAATTGTTTCATTACATCGGGATAAATCATAGTCTCGTCCATTTGTGGAATCCAGCTGTGTTGTTTAGTTGTTATCTCGAGGAAGTTAAACGCAATGCAGAACTAATGACTTATGAAAAAGAATGAAATGTGGGAGAGGTTAAATGTTGTTGTTTGTGAAGTTTAACCAATAAATAGGTCTGATCAAGAAGACCCATGATGAAAGACATTCTAACTATGACCAACCCATCTTTATCTGACTGCTTTTAAAATTCTACAGTATTCAGTGAGTCTTTCATGTTTTAAACTGATAGGGAGTGATTTGAAAGTTGGCTGCTATTTCTAAAATGGCGAGAGAGTATAGTGTCTAAATATATTTCTGACTAGAGAAGGATGGAGATGTATATTCAGTGAGGTGTAAACTGGTAACAAAAAGCACCCTGAAGTGATTCGGATACAGTCAGTTATTACGAAGTGACTGCTTATGGATGCGGCAGTTTCAGTAAAAGAATCGGAGGAAATATCTATACATGAAGATCTGGATTTAACAATAACAAGAATATGAGGACTGAAAAACAGAATTCAGTCTCTATAATGAACAACAATTATAAAGAAATATCAATAAATATTATTACTGATAAAGACCGGCAGAAAAGAAAGATTTTCAAAAGATGTGGTAATCACATCGGTAAATACGGGAATACTACCTCCCAATCTTGGATAACCTTGATACACCAAAGATTATTAGTACATTGCCCTTGCCGGCAACCTATAGCCTCAGCTAGAACAAGTTCTTCTAGGCACACCAATTTCAGCTCTCCTACTTATCCTTCATCAAATTTACTGGAGGTCATTAACTTCCTCTCCAGCCTAAAGTTACTCCTCAATTAGTAATTGGAGAAGTTAATCAATACTTCAATTGTCCTCAAATCTTTCAGCTTTGTCCACCACTAAGTCCGTTCGTTAAAGTCATAAGACAAAAAGAAATATTACCCACTTTCTCTACTAAAGGAAGACTATGGTTCAACTCTTACGATGTAATTAGTTGATAATCGGATCAATCGCGGACGAAATAATAGTTCTTCGACAAAAACAGAGCCCTAACATGCTCACAGTGCAGTGACTAAAACAAGTTGTTGAGTAGGTCCTCCACAAACTTATATGTTCTTTTGACCCAACAAGACCACTAAACTATGCTGGAATTGTACTAAAGGCTTCAGGATAGTTATCGAGTGCAGAAAGGCCCGTCTGCTACACAAGTAGAAGTAAAAGTCCTTTAACAATATTTTGTCCAAAGAAGGGCGGCTGCTATCCACATGGCACCACAAGAAGCATTTCACGAAACGTCGAAAGGGATTGCTTTGTTCTCGGTGCTATAACTGATCCGGAAGGCGAAGGATCATTTCCGTTAGTTACAACTGGCAGCGACATCTTATGCTCTTGCGACAATGAAGAGCTAAAAAGCAAGCGAGTGGAGCAGATGGCTGAGGTATCGAAAAAGGTATGAATAGGAGGAAAAGAGGAACTTCCTACCAAATAATCCCACCCGAAAAGAAGGCAAAAGAATTTATGAACAGGAAACTCGTCTCCTCCCATACTGCATGGAAATTCACAGTTCTTTATATAAGCAAAGAGAAGACGAAAGACATGAAAGTGTCTACACAAACATTTCAGACCAAATTTATATATATATATATATATATATATATACCTTGGTAATTATTATGCATTTATATACAATCTTATGTCTACGCTCTAGTTTTAAGTAATATAAAATATCCTAATATATTCATTGTATAACGTCCTTATTATTTTGCCATATTCATTCCACACATTTTTGTAAACTTATGTTTTATTTCCATATGTCTATACAGCTTTGTGACAAGTAACGAAATAATTCATGTTGTGTTTTCTTGTTCAGGCGGTGGTTTAGCGAAATTGTTACACCGTCGGAAAATATCTTGCAATATTTCTTTCGGCTCAGTACATTCTGATTTCAAATCCCACCTAATTAACTTTGTCTTACATCCTTCTGATAATTAAGTAACAATCAAGTAGAATGGTCAATTCAGTCGACTAACCTTCCCCATTTGAATTTGCTGTCCTTGTGCCTGAGTTTATGTGAGGGCATCTTTTATTCTCGCTAGACCGTGGCTATTTGCCTGTAAAGTTTGGCTTCGGTCTTATTGGCAGAGCACTGCGTATATAGACATCCAATCGTATGACAGTCCCGACTCTATTACTTTTCATGGTACTATCTGTCGGACTTGTCCTAATGCATTTTTTTAACTCCATTTTGCCTTCCTTCATCAGTAAACATCAGCCTTTCCTCTTGTCATTCAAAGTGATGCCTGATTTAATCTCTACCGTTACGGATCACCAGTAATTTATTCCCAACTTTCAACGCTCGTGTAAAGAGACGTCATACATCACTTTCGGATATCTTTAAAACGAAGATCCCACTGGCTTTGTGTTCTCTTGCCGGAGAACCTCATACAACAGCAGCAGTAGTAGCAACAGCAAAAACATTAACAGCAGCAACAAACACAACAACAACAACCACAACAACATCAGCAACAATAGAGTATGTTTACGCCATGCAAGACTTTCCTGCTAATATACTTTAGAGCATAGAGCAAATTAGTTACAACAGGGTATCATTGAAATGTCATTATAGACAGATGGTTTACTTTGTTCGCAATTAATAAGCAAAAAAGAAAAAAAAGTGGAAAAAAATTCTTCAGAGCGGAGAATGAAATTAGTAAGAAGACTTTCAGACACAAGACGAATTTCCGCTGTATTTCATTTATATAGTTATTATTTTATGGGTAATTTATGAGTAATTATGAATGTAATAGAGATCTCATGAAATATGAAACCTTTAAGCAAACTGGCAGGATTGGTCTACTATGTTTCAACGGAGCATGCTAATTGAAATAATCAAAGGACTAATAGTTATTAGGAGACAGATTTACTCGTGTGATTTGCTTCTGTCTCCATTGAAAATCTATATAAGAGTTAACAACTGTGTGTGTGAGAGTGCGTGTATATAACAACTCAACTATTCTGTTTTACTCTTTTTTCTTCAATCTATAAACAGTGTCAGGACACAGAAAGCAGGAAATTGATCATTGTAAAATTGTATCAGCATATGTATGTCTATCTATCTATCTATCTATCTATCTATCTATCTATCTATCTATCTATCTATCTATCTGACTATACATGATACACTCACACACACACACACACACACAGATACACGCTCATATTTATTTATTCATTTGAATATATGCATTCGCACACACATGCGCACTCGTACATTTGCATGTGTGTCAATATAGGCATGCACACACATATGCACCAAAAGTATATTGATACTTATGATTTTGTTAAGTCTCAATGAAAAGAACTCCCTTTTAGAAACTCAGTGCAAAGATTTATATGCATGCATGCATACATACATACACATTTATACATACATATATGTATACATGCATACTTACATTCATACATACATACATACATACATACATACATACATATATATATATATATATATATATATATATATATATATATATATATATATATATATATATATATATAAGCTATTGAAGCACGCACCCACAGATATTTAAAAATGTGTCCACTACGGGATTTGAAAACTATTTCATATACGATCGCTGATATCAAGCTACTTCGTGTATATGTCCACAAAGTGCTTAATACTGTTCTTACTGAGCACCAAACCTCAGAAGCAGCTGTATAGGATTACTCGTATTCTCTACTCTCTTATTTGTGACGTTCCAGTATAAATTCTCCGGATATTTACCTACCTATCTATGGCAAGCCATTAGGAAGGACTAATCGGATACTCGTCACTTTATTTGTACTATTGGAGTATGCACTTTCCGGGAATGTACTCCTCTATGAAGAATTACTATTAACTTTCGCTTCCCTGAGTCTCCTGTTTCTCTGCTGAGTTTCACACACGCACACACACACACACACACACACGCATATATATATATATATATATATATATATATATATATATATATATACATGAATGAAAGCAGCCATTGGTTTCATGTAGGTGTGAAGGCCCTTAACAATTATCTTAACTACGACACGGAACCTTGGTGCCCCTCTCATCGTGAATTAAATTACAATAACATTGTGTACGATGACGAGTTACCTCTATTTCCAGGCCGTTTTATTTTAAAAGATTCCCCGTTTCTTTCAAAGAAACATTTTCATCTGTTGGTATTGATACATCAGTTAGAAAATATATTTTTTCTTGATGATCTCTGACAACTATGTGTTGCCTATTGACCTTAATTTCTCTATCCGTATGTATTGGCATATCGCAGATTATGGTTGCTTTCTCATTTTCTGTGACCTTTTCTGGCGTGTGCATATACCTTATTTTTTCTGTTGTTGTTCCATAGTGTTGGCACAGCTTCCAGTGTATATAGGTCCTCTGTGCTGGCAGAATCAGTAGCATGTCGAGCAAAATGATTAATAATATTCCTTCCACCTGTTCTAGGTTCTGATTTCAAATTCCACCGAGGTCAAACTTTACACTCCATGTCTTCAGGGCCAATAAATTACCAGTAAAGTACTGGCCTTGGACCATGCAACGGACTGGCGCCCCGTTTTGGGGGAATGTGGTGATCACACTCATTTATATGACATGGAAACTAGGGTCACCAACCGTATGAGTCCTAGAGCTGGAAATATAAAAAAGTATTAGGGGTAACTATTCGTAGCGATTTCTGTATTGATAGGTAAAAGAATGCCTATAGAGACAATCTCATTTTGCCTTAAAGACCATAATATTTTAGAAAAATATAAAGCGATTAACTACTAAACGTTAGTAACAATATCAATCACTTTAGCGCTTAAATACAAAAAAAAAAAAAAGCGAAAAAAATAAAGGACATTTTGCGATTGTCACTAGAGTAGGAGTGCAGCAAAACTAAGAGATTTTTTTTTTCTATTGCTGTACTGAAATTATTATTTTTTTAGGAGCAGTATAAACACATTTTATAATGAGATCGGGAAGGCATTATGCGTTAGGATATTGGCCGAATACTTTAAAAGTAGACTCACTGCCCTCCTTCAGCAAGAAAATCTGGCATCTGTCTTCTGACTAGTATCTATGACGAAACAGGTTGTATTGCGGGTACACTTGTAGTTGTCATTTTACTCTGTGCAGATGTAGTCATTTTAGTCATAACTACCCCATCTTTCCAAACATGATTTATCATTTTGGCATGGTTTTCCTTAAGACAGTGTTGTATAAGTAGGACACGATTGGGCTTGTGTTTCTAAAAAGTTGAGTGCTTATGTCTTTTTTCAGTAGCTCCGTATCTATATCATAATTGCTTTGCAGATTTCCGTTTAATTTGCATAACGTAGCCTTTCCTGTAAGCAAAAATAACGTACCCACAATAATTGTTATTGATTTGATTTGCACTAATCTATCACTGTGCTTTCTTTAATGTTGCTGACACTAGTGGCCATCTGCCTAAAAGGTGATCATTTAGTATGGACAAAATACTACCAATTACAACAACGATAGTATTAAACAACGGAAACAAAAATAGTAGTTGCAACACTGGATGTATACTTCCTGTTAACTTGAACAACGCCATATATGGCAAGTAACTTATCGACAAAAAATGTCAAATTTCAAGTTTTATATACTTTTATCTAATATCGTATTTTTGAAAGAAATTAACCATGATTTGTATCTTAATTCATTATTTTAGAAATTAGTACCATAATAACATGAATGTTTACTGCAGCATGGAATTTTTCTTCTGGATGATGGTTCTGGTTCAATGATAATAGTTGTTCCTTACTCGTTGAGAGTTAGACAAGGAAGGAGGTAAGAAAATAAGAAAATAAGAAAATAGGAAAAAAGAATGGTGACTAGATTAATGACTTCTGTATGACGCATGAGGGTAAATGTGTGTGTGCAGAACTGATGAGGATTAGTAGGTTGAAATAGTTGAATGACTCTTCGTTTACTGATGGCTTCGTATTACAGAAGTGTTCATTCCTTTTACTATGATGTCTGTTGCTGTCAATTTCTGTTTGCCTTTCACTTAGTAACTGTTTTTGTTTTTGTTTGTGTGTCCCTGTCACACTACGTTCACACATATATGCATTTGTGAATATATGAATCTATCTATCTATCTATCTATCTATCTATCTATCTATCTATCTATCTATCTATCTATCTGTCTGTGTGTCTGTCTGTCTATCGATTCGTCTGTCTGTCTGTCTGTCTGTCTGTCTGTCTATCTATCTAAAGCTCTACATTTGTACTTGTCCCCTGTGTGTTCAGGCCTGTATGGCCAATAAAGAAAGTTATCTATCTATCTATTCATATACATACATACATCTGTATGTGTGTTTATATATACAATATATGAATATGTGTGCTTGAGCAAGACACTTTATTTCACCTTGTTCCGATTCACTGAGGTGTAGAAACGAGTTGTGACGTCACTGGCGCCAAGCTGTATCGGCCTTTGCTTTTGCTTTGGATAATATCGGTGGCGTGGAGAGCGGAGACTGGTATGCATGAGTGACTGCTGGTCTTCCATAAACAACCTTGCCTGGATTTTCTAGGTGCAATCCCTCGGTCATTTGTGACTGAAGGAGTTACGTATCGTTTATATATATATATATATATATATATATATATATATATATATATATATATATATAATACAAATGATATGTGAGCATATGCATATATACATACATATATGTACATACCTACATCTACATGTATATATAGATGCATATGCTGGTACAGGACATCAAAAAAACGTGGACAAAATATGGAACGGGAACTTAAACAAAGCACAAAAAACGAACTTTTTTTACGGACAACAGAATGTACACAGGAATTCAGACAAGCCACATATGGAACTTTTCCTTCATCAGCTGTCTCTATTCTAAACTAGGCGTTTCGAGGGTGTTTACACGTATAATCCTATATGTTTCTATACAATTTACAATTACTAAAAGAAATAAACTCACCTCCGTTATCCCTCACCCCAATCGTGCTCTTGCAGTCCCTTCTTATGGTTTGGGCAAACTAGACAATCACTCAGACAGTAGAAGGACGAGTCTGGGAGACCAACGTACGCTGTAGTTTGCAGTCAATAAAGGCATCTCTTAGGCTCCTGAACATTGTTTAGCTATGAAGACGTGGCTAGGGGACTTGTATTAAAACATAAACATCATTTTTCGCATTTAATTTCTGCGTAATTTAAATTCTGATAGCAAATTTTGATGGGAACGGCTTTGTATTCCGTCCTTCTGTTGTCTGTTAAACGTACTAAGAATGAGTTAGGTTGACTCGATCAAACTAACATCTACAGAATGTGGACCAGTGCTATACCACAAGAAATCATTACGTATGTATGTTATCAATCAGTTTCATTTCTGTATTTCTTGTCAATAGAGAAAGAGCCGGACTCTAACATAGATTCAAGGCTCCTTCATTGGAACTTTTATCAACATCATCTAGGTATGCATGTATGTATGTATGTATGTATGTATGTATGTATGTATGCATGTATGTATGTGTGTATGTATGTATGTATGTATGTATGTATGTATGTATGTATGGTTTTTCTTTCAGCTTAATTTAAGTTCTTCCTGAAAGAGTTCAAGTCCGTTGCTAACAAATCGACAAAACTTTTTGAGTTAAGAATTCCTGATGTTTGTTAATATGTGGTTACATGTATGTATGTATATATGTATGCACGTATGTATGTATGTATGTATGTATGTATGCATGCATGTATGTATGTATGTATGGATGGATGGATGTATGGTGTATATGAATATGTGATACTTAAGAGTATATATACGCCAATGATTTAACAATACACGCACCCCACGCGTGCTCTCTCTCTCTCTCTCTCTCTCTCTCTCTCTCTCTCTCTCATACACACACACACACACAAGCACACAAATACATCAGGGACAACTGGAAAGTTAAAGGATGCGAGACAGAATTGAAGAGAAATAATGCACATTGGATTTGCATCGTTTTAAAAGAAAATAATAAACAAGAATAATATTATTATGAACGGAAGAACATTTATTTCAAGAACATTGAAAACAGAAAATAAAACTGAAGAATTGGTTCAAACATGAAGGATGCCGAGTTGTTGGCGGTATTGGTGGTATAAGAAGTACTTGGCTCGGATGAAATTACTTTGCAAGCAAGATTATCCTTGTCCGATACCAGATGCGTCCAAATACCAGTCAATACTTTCGTAGAAGAAAAGGAAGAAGAAAAGAAGAAATCAGAGAAAATAAAAGGTAAAACAGATAAAGAAATAAAAGAACTGAGAAAGAATTAGTAGAAGACTACGAAGGAAAAAATAAAATAAGATGTAGTGGGGAGAAAAGAGTATAAATGAGGATGAGGGAAAACAGAGAAAGCAAAAGCGAAAGTGAGAGAGAGAGAGAGAGAGAGAGAGAGAGAGAGAGAGAGAGAGAGACATTAGTCTATGTTTTTCTGAGCGTATTCTGACGTTTTAATCCGTTATGTCACATGACACAGAACGTATTAAATCTTCAGTGTAATGCGTTTTCTTGACTATTCTTTCGATATTTACTGCCAGAGATAGGCCGATTGTTCGTAGGATGAAGGATGTCGGGTTGGTTAGTGGTTTGAAATAGTGCATAGAGTTTAGATGAATGAGAACATCTTTATTGAACCAATCGCCTTGCAATACAACCTCGATCTCTCTCCTAGTCACCCCTTTCACTTGTCTTCTGCTTATTGAGAATATGTGTGTGGATGCATAGGTGTATATGTGTATGTATCTATATGTATATTTGTATGCATGTACACTCATACACGCGCGCGCGCACACACACACACACGCGTGTGCACACATATATACATGTATTTACATTGTTCGTAGCTGTCTTGGTTACCGAAATCTCTCGGTTTAGAGTAATCAATATAGATCAAGGTCAACGAAGTCGAGCTGACAAGATGTTAGACTTTGCACGATTTGTGGGTATGTATGTGGCTAAGATTGATTTACTTATATATTTATGTATTTGTTCATCTATTTCATTTAAATTTATTTCCTTTTATCAACAAAGTGCATTTATTTTAACAAGATGGTGGTTCTGCTGTTGAGTTTGGAATTTGATAGCATAGCTGAACGGCTATGGCTATTGATTTCCTAACACTAATCATGATGCCTCAGGTGAGGAAGGGAAACGGAATTGGAAGTTGTTATGCTCTTGCTTTTTCAAAAGGTATTAGAGCCGTTAAGGAAGTAGAATGCCTTTAAATTAGAATCTGTAAATATGATAGCAGATTTAGTTTGCAGGAAATTCGCTACAGCAGTTAGGCATATTACAGCCACTTCAGACAGAAAGTGAGGTAATCTATAGTTTAGCTGCTGGGGTGCCTTGATCGCAGTTTAGTTTTGCTATCCTGATTAAAGCCATTTTCATTTCTGTTCCATTAGTAATATCCTGGAGAGAGACTGTTAACCAACATACTTTTGCAAGAATATTTTATGGATTAGTCGGGAGAAAATGGATAGTGTTCAATACTTGTGTAAGTACATCAGTAACTCGATAACGGAATTCCAGAAGGAGGCAGAGGATAGTTTGAAAACTCTCGATTCCAAAGCTGTTTTAGGATCCAAGAGTTAAAGCACGACAGATGTAACAAACTAAGAGAGAGAGGGGGGAGGGAGGGAGAGAGGGGGGAGGGAGAGAGAGGGAAACAAAGAGAGAGAGAGAGAGAGAGAGAAAGAGAGAGAAAGAGGGGGAGGGAGAGAGAGAAAGAGAGAGAGAGGGAGAGAGAGAGAGAGAGAGAAAGAGAGAAAGAGAGAGAGAGAACAGTTTTGGATAGGAATACGTCGAAGAGATATGTAACTAGTTAGTGAGAGGATTCGAGGTTATTGCAATAGTGAAGATGACGTTGAAAATGTAATTGTATTCTATCTCAATAAAGAACTTACTTTCTGTTCGGTACTTATTGTTATTTGCTGTAATCTATTATTTTCTCTTAAGTGATCTAACTCATCTGTGTCTAATTGACAGACAATAATGATTTCTTTCGAAACAGCAACACCTTTGATATTCGTATGACGGTGATATAGTCAATTAACGTGAGTTACCGTTTATTAAGAAAGGAAATATTACAGACATGTGCAGCTTCCAGATAATAGTAATTATTATGTTTGTAAGTATCGCAAGATCGGTTTTTCAGAAGAAATTTTAGCCCAGAACATCTGTACTTGTAACATAAAAGAGATTCGTATTCTTCGTAAACTAAAAAGGAAAACATTTATGTGTTTATCAATGTACGAATACAACGACAACGGCGGGGCGATTCAGTAAATCTTTGTCTGAGTAACAGGCAAATTACTGCTTTGACGAAGACAGGACGACCGGATTTCTTTTTGAACACTTTTCATTCATTAGTGTTAGTGGGTAACTAGAATGATATTGTAGACGAACACCGCGTTTGCGTGAGACAAGTGCCTAGAAAGGATAGGACGAAAGCTTTCTTAAATCTGTAACGATATTTTCAACAGTCTGATAGATATGATACTGATTGGATTATTAGCATGCACCAAATTGGATTTGAATAAGTTTCTGTTGGTCGCCGAGATCAAACTTAGATTATTTGTCAAGACAGCTGACAGAGATAGCAGAGGTTGTCGACATTTTCGAGTGGTTGATGACATAAAACTAAAATGGGAATTTTTGACACGAACTTGTTTACTGGAATCAGAACGCGATATTTGCAGGGTGGAAAGCAAGCAGAGATCTGATTAGTGAGTTTATTCTGCGGCGAAGGATTAGGGATTATAAATAGTTGCCAGTAGGTAGATTTGAACATGAAAATTTAAACAAGAATCGGTGATGCATGGACAGGAAATTAGGGTAGCAAGCCTTATATAGCAGAACGTAATAACAAATTTTGATGGGAATGTCGAAAAAGATATCGCAGCTAAATTAGTAGCATTGAGAGTGTATTTAAACCATTATTTTCGAAGCCAAACTCGATGGGTGCATTATTTAATCTAATGCAAGTACGCTAAGGCACAAGCACTGAACATATTCAATGATCTCTATTGGCAGATACAAGTAATAGCAATCGAAATACGTTGAAGTCTTTGATTGACAGCGGAAAGCGTATGGCATGCTTGTTATTATTATTATTATTATTATTATTATTATTATTATTATTATTATTATTATTATTGTTCAGTAGTTTTATTTTTATAGCGTGCTTTCACTTCACTACCGAGCGCAGCTCTGTGCGCCTTGGGTATGTGCTGTGGTTTGATGTGATGCTCTTATGTTTACTGTATTGAAAGTGTTTTGCGTAGTATGTGTGCAGTACCCAGTAGTGCAATTTTCTGTATGTTATTTATTTATTTATGTGTTTCAGCCAAGTGGCTGCGGTCATGCTGTAAGTCCTGGTATTTTTGTTATGTATTTGTCTGAATATTTTTTTTATTATACCTAAGGCGCCTACTATGATAGGAATTGTTTCTGTTTTTAGATTCCACATTCGAGTTATTATTATTATTATTATTATTATTATTATTATTATTATTATTATTATTATTGTTGTTGTTGTTGTTGTTGTTATTATTATTATTATTATTATTATTATTATTATTATTATTATTATTATTATTATTATTATTATTATTATCATTAAGGCGGCGAGCTGGCAGAATCGTTAGCACACCGGGCGAAATGCTTAGCGGTATTTCGTCTGCCGCTACGTTGTCAGCTCAAATTCCACCGAAGTCAACATTGCCTTTCATTCTTTCGAGGGGTCGATAAATTAAGTCCGAGTTGAACACTGGAGTCAATGTGTCGACTAGTCCCCTCCCCAAAGTTTCAGGCCTTGTGCCTTTAGTAGAAATGGTTCTTCTTCTTCTTC